>NC_133977.1:20513897-20778897 GCF_047716275.1 Strix uralensis | reverse complement strand
AAGTATTTCAGGACACTTATTCGAAATATATAATAGAGGGTTTTTTCTCTTTCTGTGTGAGAGTGTACGTGTGTGTGTATTCACATTCACACAGGGCCTAAACAAGCAATAGCAAGTTAGATGAGGGCTTCAACTCTTCAGAAAAATCTCATTATGTGAAGAGTGAAGTGGCTCTGTAGGGAGCATTATGGAAATATCTGGGTTTGATTTAATGAGGCTCTTCACATTGGTGGAATATCAACTTAACAGAGAAAAGTCTACCCGGGGCGTCCAAGTTACCAAAATGAAAATTGGCAATTGAGATGATAAGAAAGTGGCTTTCTTGTGCGAAATCACTTCAGGTAACAGAGATAACATTAAATAACATACATTCTATGCACCAAGAACAATGTTTTATGTACCAAGTCTCTTATCTGTCTCTTCTAATGACTTCCCTTAGCGGGTTGTTAGTACTTGACAGCAGGTCTCTGTGCGGGGAACTTTTTTCCAATTCCACATTCAAAGGAGGTCCATCAGAGAACATGATTGGCAATTTTCGTCATAATCTGCACATTATTAGCATCAAAATTGACATGGCAGTAACACTGGTGGTTTTTGATGTGCCTTTCTTCAAGTTCAAGGAAGTCCCTCCAGTAGCAGTGGTTTGGTATAGCAGGTCTCAGTTACCCAGTGGTGGCTTTTCAGAGGCAAAGGCGCGATAGAGATGCGTGAGAAATAAATCCAAGAGCCGTTTTACCGAGAGGAGAGAGAGAGACGCTAAGAAAGAGAATTAAATTTAGAAAAGTGTCTGGAAGGTAAATGCTTCAGGACAACAGCCTACACCTAGAGAGATTCAAGTATTTCCCAGATAGCGTGGATTACGGTAGTTAGAAAGCGTGAGCTTAAAAAATGCCTCTCCCCATCCTGTCAATCTCACACTTCCCTTCCCGTTACTGGCCCGGCCGCAGCAGCCTCATTAGCTGCCGCTTGTCATACAGAAATACGCGAGACATTTCCCATTTAGTCGAACTCGAACCGAAATATTAATAATAATTAAAAAGGGGAAAAAAAAGAAAAAAAAAAAAAAGCCAAAAACACATTCCCTTCCGCCGGCTCCCCCTCCCTGCACCCGCCGGCCCGGCCGCCCGCAGCCCCGCGGAACTCGGCGGCGCCCAGCAGCGCCCACCGCGGGGCCGTCTCCGCGGGGGCGCAAGAGCCGCGGAGCGCCCTCCCCGCCGGGCCCCGCGGCCCTCCGCGGCGGGGCGCTCAGCAATAAAAAAATAGACGGAACTTTTCGGCCGAGCCCGGGGGCGCCCCCCGACCCGGGCCCCCGACCCCCCCCCTACAAAACGCCCCCCGCCCCCGGGCCCGGGCCGCGGTAGTTATCTGGTGAGCGGCGCCTCCTCCCGCTGGTCCGGCGAGGCGACGGCGGCCTTGCTGAGCACGGCGGCCGAGTAGGGCAGGAAGCCGCTCTCGGAGCGCTGCCCCGCCGCCGTGCAGGGGAAGTCGGCGGCGGCGGCGCCCCGCGATCCCAGCGCCGAGGCCGCCGCCGCCGCCGCCGCCGCCGTCTGGCTGCTGTGGCAGCTGAGACAGGAGCAGGGCGCCGAGCCCCCCGGCGGCCCCGAGCCGGCCGCCGCCGCCGCCGCCGCTGCCGCCGCCGCCGCCGCCGAAGCGGCCGCGCTGCTGTTGAGGCCGGCGGCGGCGGCGGCCGGCGCCTGGTAGAGGCCGGGGTGGCGGAAGCTGCAGAGCAGCTCCGGGCGGGAGTAGGGGTGCGAGAGGGCGCGGAAGGTGTCCAGCGGGCGGATGGAGGTGGCGAAGGGCGCGGCGGCGGCCCCCGAGGCGGCGGCGGCGGCGGCGGCGGCGGTGACCCCGACGTGCGGGTAGTAGTGGAGCGGGACGTGGGAGTGGAAGGGGTAGGGCAGGCTGCCCGTGGCCGCGGCGTGGGTCATCATGTAGGTGTAGAAGCTAGGGTCGGCCGGGTGGGGCCAGGACATGGCCAGGCGCTGCCGCTTGTCCTTCATCCGCCGGTTCTGGAACCACACCTGCGCGGGGAGACAAGCACAGCGCGGCCTCAGCTCCGCGCCGCTCCGCGCCCCGCCGCGCCCGCTCCCCGCCGCCAGCACCGGCGGGCGCCCGCCGACACCCACCGCCAGCGCGGCGCGGCCCGCGGCTTACGCCTCGGCCGCCTCGCCCGCGGGCGAGCCCGCTCCTGCCCGGAGCAACCGCCCGAGCGCGAGCCCGAGGAGAGCGGCGGGCACGGTCCCCCTCGGCCCGGGGAGGACCCCTTCGACCTGAATAAACGTTTTCCCTTCGAGTCGTCCCCTCCCCCCCGAGAGACTGTGACTTGACGGCGCCGATGCGCTCAACGCCGCGTGTTTAAGAGCTGCGTTTATTTTCTCTCCCCTCTCCTCTTTAGGAAATACGCTAACGCGGTAGAAGCTGACGAGGAAAATAAATAATAATAATAACAGCATTTTTTTTTAAATGGAAACGCGAAGTTTTCGGTGCGGAGGAGCAAACGGGCGCCAGGGCCGGTCACAGCTAAGGGCCCCGGCGAGCCCTTCAGCCGCAGAGCGGCGCCGGCAGCCGGCCCGGGGGAGCGGCGAGGCCGTGGCGGGGCGCGGAGCGCGGCGTACCTTGATGGTGGTCTCGGGGAGGTTGAGGGCGGCGGCCAGCTCGCAGCGCCGCGGCCGCGACACGTAGTTCTCCCGGTAGAACTCCTTCTCCAGGCGGGCGATCTGCTCGCGGGTGAAGGCGGTGCGGTACCGCCGTACCTGGTCGGCCCCCGCCGCCGAGCCGCCCAGCGCCCCGCCGCCGCCGTGCAGGCTGCCGAGAGCGGCGGCGGGGGCGGCGGCGGCGGCGGCGGGGGTGCTGGGCGCCGGGCTGCTCTCCGCGTAGCCTGCGGGGCGAGCGCACGGGGGTGAGAGCGGGCCCGTCCTTGAGGCCAGCTGTCATCCTTACATATCGCTGCTGCTAATAGAATCGATAAAGCGGGATTTTGGGGGGTTGGCTGGGGTTGGGGTTTTTTGATTTGGGTTTTTTTGGGGGGGGGGTGTCACTTCATCACCGCGTTATTCTCAGCAGATGGGGCGTGTTTGGTGACCGCCGGGCAGCCGAGCCCCGGGGACAGCGGGCCGGGGCACGGGCCGGGGCTCGGCGCGGCTCCGCCAGTCTGCGGGGAGCCCGGGCTCGGCGCTAGCCTCTTCCTCGCCGACTGCGGTTCTTATTTTCGTTTGAGACGTACGAAATAAGAGCAACCATAAAAGCCTCTTTTTTTTTTTTTTTCCCCTCCAGCGTTACGTCGAAGATTCCTTCCTTTCGTTGGCACATTTGACAAAAAAGGCATGCACCGTGGCCCCTAGGAAATCCACCGCTCACCTGGCTCCCCCTCCCCAATTACAGCCATAATAACAACCACCGTCCATCACCATGTCCCGCAAAGCATAGGGAAGGAGACGAGGCTGTTTCAAACCCCCTGTTACAAGCAGAGGAAAAGTGAACAATGCCCAATTACCCCGACGTGGACACAGACGGCACGTTGCATGTACACAGAGAATGACACACACAGACAAATGTGGACAGTTTCCTCTCACTCCTCTCCCTCTCTCTCTAATTTAATCTGTGTTTGTATATACACATACACAGCTGGAGAGACGCCGAGAGCTCCAAGAGCGCGAGGAAAAATAAGGAGAAAGAGTTCCCTAAATATAGGTGGGTGGATATTTGTGCCCACATATATTCTGGAGATATATC
This sequence comes from Strix uralensis, assembly GCF_047716275.1. NCBI lineage: Eukaryota > Metazoa > Chordata > Aves > Strigiformes > Strigidae > Strix > Strix uralensis. Next base: position 20,775,165 of record NC_133977.1, on the reverse strand, counting down.
TACATACCAATGGATTTGGGCAGGCACACACGCACACACACACGCACGCACCCGCACAGGAGCTGCCCGGGCAGTGTGTCTCGGCTATCGGGATAGCGCAGTAATTGCAATAATATTTTACAGCCTGGAGCTCTGTCTTCGCAGAAGAGAGAGCGCCGGTGCAGAGGCGAGCAACTTTGGCGGTGGCGGTGGGTTTGCTGCGGTTTTTAAAGCCGGTCGGCAAAGTGCGGGGCTTAGATGGAGGTGATAAAGGAAGAGTTACCTTTGTTACTGCTTTCCTTCAGCTGGGAGGAAGTCAGGCTGGCCGGGGAGCGGAGCGCGGAGCAGCCCACCTCCACATCACTGTTCATATCTGCCTCTTGAGCAACTTCGGAATAAAGGCTGATTTTCTTCCTGCTTTCCGACGGCGGGATTTCGGACGAGACGGTGTTTTCACTGCTCGAATGCTGAAGATTGAATAAAGTGTCTATTTCAAATTTGCCTTTGGCGGAGATGTCCCCTATAGCGCTGTGCAGGGAGGCGGCAGTCAGTCTCGGGCTGAGGCGACCACTGTGCGGAGAATTTTCAAGGGCCTCCAGCACCGCATTTCCAGCTGAGTCTGACAAATTCGAGAGCCTTTTGCCAGCTGTAGGGCTGTGCAGCCCTCTCTCCATCAGGATCATCTCTTTTCTTATTCTTTCCATCATCTCAGCTTTATAAAAAATGTCAAAGTTGCAGGGCTGGTCCTGTACTAATGATGAGCTGCAGCAGGGGCTAATTCACATTCAGCCCGGCAAGTGTCTCTAAATATTATTATCTCTTTTTGAGGGAGGCGTAAAAATTGTGGGATGCCAAAGCGAGGGAATGACTGGTCAAAATGACCCATACATCCTTTCTAGCCCGAAATGTCATTCATCAAAAAGTGGTGCTCGTCATTAAGGTACGAATGACGCTGTTCGAATAATCATTTATTGTAACAGGTTTATAAGCAAATAAATACAAGCTCCTGTCAGTGGATAATGAAGGCGGCTTCAGAGCAGACAAATATATCCAGGTGGAAAGAAAGAAAGACAAGAAGTGAGGAGTAAAGCTCTTGTCCTTAGCTTGATCAGATCTTGCTTGAATTGCTCTGGGGTTTGGCCTCTGGGGTGGAATTGACAGTCTGATTAATAAAATGAGCTGTGCAACATTTCCCCCTTCATTTAGGTGCATCATTATGCTCTGATTTTTGTTTTGTTGCCTTTTAGGTCCTAATGATGCAGCTTCTTTCTCATTTGTCCTCGGACAGAACTACATGCTAAATATTAGATAATGCTTTTCTTTATTATTATTTCTGAGGCGGATTTTAGATCACAACGCGAGGAAATGCTGGAAGAGGACCAAAGGACCGAGAACCTCCTGCCGCCGATATCTCTTTACTTTTCCCTCCCATTTCCAGATCGCATTAGTACTTTTATTTAGGAATTTACACCGACACCCCCACGCACCCCCTCACACGCGCGAACCTTATGCCCAGACTTTATAAGACCGCTGCTGCCGGCACGCACCGATTCGAGTGCACCTACAGCAGTTGCCTGGAAATTAAAATATTTATTATAATCGAGTACATTATCATTCTAACATTTTTTTTCTTCGCTGCATCCTTAAATATGACCTCCTTTTTACTTTCTATAATCCTGCTTATCGACGAAGCTAGCCTGCTATTTTTCTCCCTTGTGGGACAATACTGGCTGTCGTACGGTATGATGGGGGGGGGGGGGGGGGGTGGAATAACCGAAGGACATTAAATGCATTCGTGATTTAAAACACTCCGCGGCCGTGCCATTTCATCCTCCCGGCAGGTTTCTCTCCAGCCCTCTGCTTCTTCCCTCCCCAGCGCCAATAAAGCCTACGCATTTAAAAATTCGAAAATAATAATAAAAAGAGGTGATGGGGGGTTATTGCCTCCAGGCTTCGAGCTAGCAGAGCCATCCCCTCTAGCACCCTCTCTCCGAAGTTACCTGTGGCTCAGTTAGCTCATCCCTCCGCTCTCTGCCGGGTGCCGCGGGGCGCAGCGTCGCCGCGCTGCAGGGGACACGGGCTGCCGCGCTCGGCAGACGTGACAGTCGGAAAGTCTCCCTTCAATGATAACTTTGCTAGTAATAATGACGCTGATGGCAACCATTTAAACGAAGATAAATCCTTTGTCGTTAGCATCTCTGGAGTGCGCTTCGAGAGCTGCCCAACCTTTATTCTCGCCGCGATTTTTTTTCACCCACATCATCTAGTATTTAGACCCTGGGAATCTGAGTTTCATCGCCCGGAGAAACACCCCAATGTTTCCTGTGATTAAACGCGGGTTTGATTTTTTGCGAGGAGAGCTGTTCCTGCTAATGTTAGTCACACACATCTCCTAAGTTCTTGTGCTCTTGCGCATGATTCATAGCTCGAAAATGGGATACTTGTCAGATTTTTTTTTTTTTTAATAACGTGTTAAAGTCTCCCTAAACATTCCACCAAATATTTAGGAAACATTCTAGGCGTTGTTTGCAAAATCCAGCCTTCCATTAATGAGCGTTTTATGTCAGCCCTTTGAAATGTGAATTTAGACTGCAGTGTGGTGTCCTGCGTTTTACAGCCCCAAAACCAGACAAAAGTAAATATCAACTTCTCCTTGCCCGCGGGCGCGGCGGCGGAGCGGGCCGACGCGCAAGGCAGCGAAGCGGGGCGCAGGCCGCAGAACCCGCAGACGACCCCCCGCCCCGGGGTGCCCGGCCGGGATGGGCCGGGACGGCCCTGGACGGGGGGCTTTGCGCGGCCCCCCCGGCGGGACGGGGGGGGTCCCCGCTGCTGTGCCCCGGCTCGGGTCCTACCGAGCGTGGCCGGGCTGTTGCCCCGCCCTGTCCGGGGGTGCCGCAGCCCTGCCGGGGTCCGCAGCCCCGCTCGCCCCGCTTGCCCCGCCGCGCCCGGCTCCGCTGCAGCCGGTGGCCCCGGCAGCCGGGCCCGGCGGGGCGGGAGGCGGAGCGGAAGCCTGCGGCCGGGTTTATTGCTGTCGTTTGGCGCCCTCGTCTGTTTTCTTAAAGGCTGTAACAGGCCGAGCTTCTTTCCCCCTGCTCTTTGGGAAACCGCAGCCGAGATACCGCATCTCCGAGGCACTCGCGTGTGCCCACAACCAAAGCCGGCACCGTTTTAGACTCCAGAAATGTTACTGCACCACTAAAAAGGAGGGAACTCTTTTTATGTTATTCGGAGAGGATGGAAAGGACTACATGAAAAGCTCCAACGTGAGAAAAATAAGTTACACGCAAATGTGGCTGTGAATGATCTTTATTAGTGTTATGTTATATTTTGCACCTTTTAAATAACGCTGATACCTTAGGTCATGTACAATGTCTCTTAAAATATATCTACATTCATATGCAAGGGAAATAACATGTTATAAAAGACGTTAATAATATTCCACCAAGTAGATGTGAGGTAACGAAACCGTTCCCCGCCATGCAGTTAATCAGTTCACCCCAGACCGTCAGCCCACTCATAAACTAGTCATATGATATTTATATTCCCGGCAAACTAGATGCATTTACTGCACTGATGTTTATCGGTGGTTGGTTGGTTTGGTTTTGTTTTCAAAAACAATAGCACAGCCTCAAAATCTTTCGGCATATGTTTATAGTTCTTCAAAAACAACAGCTCAGCCTAAAGAACCCCCGGCATTAGAGTGACATTAGCGGGCAAAGGGGGAGGAAGTTACAGAGACCGCCGAAGTATGCAAGGTTCTGTGAGACGCTGTTTACTCAGTTGTTCTTGTAATTTTAAATAGCTGCTTAGGCCTATGGCCAAACTTCATTTTTACCTTGAAAGTTATTACTCGAGGCATCAAAGAATATTTCAGTGCTCGTTTATTAAATCTTACCCGGGAAAAAAGGGGTCACGCAACTTAAATGAAATGAAGTTCGTATGAAACCAGCCAAACAGCATCTCCGCCAGCTTTTCACCACTCAGAGACTGTTTGGGAATACGGACAGGAATAGCTGCTTCCTTTTTCCCGGCGGGGCCGGCTGCCAAACAGGGGCCCGGGGCGGCGCGCAGCGCCGGCGGGCGATCCGCGGCAGCGCGATGTCCACGGGAGGTGACCCGCTGGGCGGGAGCAGGCGGCAGGGCGCTGGTCCCGGGGCGCGCAGGGGCGCGGGGAGCCGGTCCCGGCGGGGCCCGGTAGAGCGGGGACTGCCCGGGGGACCCTGCGGGGTGGGGGCGTGCGGAGCGCCCGCGCAGCGCCCGCGCAGCGCCCGCGCAGCTCCCCGCGGCAGGCACGGCGGCGCCACCTGGCGGCGCTGCGGCGGCACTGCGTGGCGGGCGCTGCCCACCCTGCCCGCCCGCCCTGCCCGCCCGTCCTGCCCGCCGAAGGCCGTCTGGCAGCGCAGCTCCGCGCCCGCGCAGCGGCTGCCCCGCGTGTCTCGCAGGCACCGCGCTCCCGCTCAGCCCTGGCTCCCCTCTCCGCCTCAGGCCGTCGCATAAGATGAGGGCCGGTCTCGGGGCGTCTACCTGCGTCCTGATTCTCCGTGAAATGTCACCCGGGAACGGTGAAGAACCCAGCGTGTCCCCGGGTCATGCGGGCCCTGCAGCACCGTGTGTGTCCCCCCGCCGTCCCTACTCAGGCTGAGATCCCGCGGGCGCTGGCTGTGAGAGGTTAATGATTACACGGTGCCTCCCAGGGCTGCCATTGCGCACAGACAGGTTGGAGTGAACGCGATGGAGCGTTACTCCGGCCGCAGAGTTACGCGGCCGATGTTTCATTTTAGGTGGCAGCTGCGGCCGGTGGGCGAGCTCGTCCCAGGTCAGGACGGGGTGGGAGTCAGGGAGCGGGGAGGGGAGCCGGGGAGCGGCCAGCGCCGGCCCGTGACCCGAGAGCTCAAGTTCAAGGCCCGCGGTGCTCAGCCGCCCGCCAGCGCTGCGCCGAGGCCGCGCGGGGAGCCCCGAGAAAACTTTCCCCGACTCAAAAGGGATTTTATAAGGCTGAAGTAAATAAAAGGATGAGAAGCCGTGGCACAGATCTGGAGGGAAAAAATGCTTTAACAATTTTCCCCGCGTTGCTGTTAAATCTTTTCATTATCGTAACTGGCTTGCTTTTTTTTTTTTTTTGCTTTTTTTTTTTTTTTTTAAAGGGGTAAGGGAAAATGAAAGCTCTTCTATTCTGTTTAGCTAGTAAAAGTCCACGCAAGTTAAAAGGTAACAACGGAACGCAGTGGGCATGGGAGAAGTTTTGGGGAAGTATACAGCGATTGTTTTTCTCTTCGTTTGAGTTCTCTGTTCGTCCAGGACGATCTTTTTTTTTTTTTTTTTTCTCCCTACAGTGAACACTAGCAAGAGAAGCAACTTCCTAAAGACACAGTTACCATCGGCAAATTCTGGTGAGGGAGGTGGTGAAAAAACTGAGCTGTTTTTCCTGGGAGACCAGGCGGAGGACAGACAGCAAATACTAAAAGCCTATACTAAAAGTGGAGTCCTAACTGTGTTAAATCATGGCAAATGTATTTGAGGAAATGAGATAATTTCAGGGCAAAAGTCTTTTTCGGAGTGAGAACACAGTCACTTTCTGCAGCGATGCTATCTAGCTCGTGTATTATGCAGATTCCCGTGCAATGTGTCAGTGGAAAATGCAATGCGGCTCCGCGGGGCGCTGGGCACCCGCAGAGCCGCTGCCGGGGGAAGACAAGGACTGTCCCGCGGGCAGAGGCCCGGCAAGCGCGGCTCGTCGCCCTGCCTGCCGCCGAGCGAGGTCTCGATGGGGACTGTCCTCCCCGGGCAGGGGGGCGACGGGCTGCTCGGGGCCGGGGCCGGGGCCGGGGCCGGAACCGGGACCGGGACCGGGACCGAGACCGGGCCCGCAGCACGACGCCCTTCACAGCCCCCGGGCCCGAGGGTGCGGGATGTCCTGCCACTTGTAAACAGGGCGGATGCTCTCGGGGATCCGACCTTGGCTCATGAGCTCATTATTTTTATTCGTGTGCATAATATCCTGCCGTGCAAGGCAGTGCTGTTTTCTACACCCTCCACAAAACGGCTCATTATAGAACTGAAGTGGTTGGTCATAAACCCGCCCAAAGAAAGTTTTCGGGGACACCGAGCGGGTCTCGCTGGAGCAGAGGGCTCGGCAGGGCTGAGGGTCCTCTGCGGGCGTCCCTGCGGCTGCACCGTGGTTTGCTTTGATGTAAGGGAGCTCAGAAAGCTCCGAAACCCTGTGCTTTAGGTGCTCCTTTCTTTCGGAGGCCTTATTTAAAATGTCGTGACGGGAGAGAAAATTTCATCGCATTTATTGCAAGAGGAATCACAACGGGAGATGGGAATACAAATGGAAAGATGTCCGAACAAGTAAAGTCTCTCGTTTTTCGGGACTTCACTGTGTTAGCAATGTTTTCACTAGAAAGCTGCGTGCAGGAACATAAAAGGATGAGAAACTTCTGCCTCGACAAAGCGTCCTCCTAATTTTGTAGGGTTTCATGTCCTGAGCCGTGATTCGGCTTATAACCGAGCGAAACACGTAATCATGTCTGGCTCACTTCTTAGCTGATTATGAAAAGATTAATAACAATTAAGTGGTTAGAGCTAATGAACGTGAACTCGTGCTTGCCATCCGGTTGTTGCTGTGATTACTGGCACCCGTTTGTCATTCCTCATCCCGCTTCCAGAAACGGCCCAGCATTATTAGAGCGGCTACGCGGCAGGGCTGCGGGACGGGCGGCTGCTGCGCGACCTGCCGCGCTCCCGCCCGGCCCCTCCGCGCCCGCGGCCGCCCAGCAGCCCGGGGGGCCCCGTCACCGCCCGCCCGGGCTGCTCAGCAAGGGCACCCGCAGCCCCGAAAGCGTGTCAGCACTGACTTTCACCTCCACGGCGGCTGCCTCTCTTCTCTCCTGCGCCTGAGCCTCCGCTGGGGCAGTAAACACGGCCTCAGCTATAAGCTTCTCAGCGGGCGCGGAGTTTCCCTGCCCTTCCCCGCGGAGCTGCCGCCTTTCCCAGCAACTTGTTGCCCTCCGCGCCCGAGAGAGGGTTAAGTGTCTGCAATACACAACCGCGGAGCCAGCCCAGAGGGGCAGGGGCTGGGGCTGGGGTTGGGACTCGTCTTCGGAGCTTTCTTCATTTCCAGCTCTTCGCGCTCCTGGAATTTCCATCCCGGCTCAGCGGGAGAGTCGAGAGAGACGACAGAAGGATTTGCCACAGTCTTGGGAAGTCATCCCCAGAACAGCCGTCAGCATAAGCAAACGCTGCGTTTTAACTAGGCTGCCTTACCACGACATGAACTGACACTGCAAGGGGAAAAAAGCCACATCTAATGAGTGCCAGGTTTAGCATCTTGCGCTGCACACAGACCCCGGTGCCTTTTCCTGACTGGTAGCAATATCTGGGGGGCTAAAAGGGGGAGGTCTCCCACAGACCGAGAGCTCAGTGGAACCAGGGGATCCCTTCTTCCCTATTACAAAGCCCTTCTACTCCCTACCTCGCAGGGAAGGAGGGAGGTTGGGAGGATAGGATACAAAGACCGTGTCGGGTTTTTTCCCCCTGCTGCAGACACAACAATGAGCTGGGGAAGGTCTCGCCGGGGATCCGGTCAGACCCCTGCCCGCGGCTTCAAAAAGGGCCCCTGCCCGCGGCTTCAAAAGCTCCTCCGCTGGCCCTTTTGAAGCCGCGGGCAGGGGGAAGGGGGGGGGATGAAAGCGACGGGGGCGAGGCTGGCCCGGAGGGGCATCATCGCCGCCCGCCCGCCCAACCCCTCCCCAGCGCCGGGGCCGCGGCGGGGCGGGAGCGCGGCGGCGGGGCGGGGGTGGGAAGGGGAGGGGGGGGCGCCGTCGGTGCGGACCGGGGGGCTGCGCGGCGAAAGGGGCAGTGCGGGCAGCGGGAGGGTCACATGTTTCGACGGCAGCCTATGAGCAGCCCCCCGGGCTGCGGCAAACTAATCTGGAGCCGGCCGCCCCCACCCCCGTCCCCCCTCCCAACCTGGACTTCGTTTTTATAAACGTACCGCCAGGATCCAACCTGTTGGAGGCAAATAACCATTTGCATCATGCCCGGCCGGGGACCGAGCCGCCGCCGCCGCCGCCCGCGATGTGCAAGGCCATGAGCAAAGCAGCGAGCTGGGAGATGGACGGACTGCGCGGCGACAGCAGCGGCGGCGGCGGCGGCGGAGGCGGCGGCGGCGGCGGAGCCCCCGGGCAGTGCCGTAATTTTCTCTCCTCGCCCGTTTTCGGGGCCGCGCACACGGGCCGAGCGGCCGCCGCCGCCGCTGCCGCCGCCGCCGCCTCGGGGTTCGCCTACGCCGGCGGAGGGGAGCGCTCGGGGGCGGCGGCGAGGCCCGACCCCCCGGCCAAGGACTGCCCGGGCTCCGCCGCGCCGGCCGCCGCCCCCGCGCTCGGCTATGGGTATCACTTTGGCAATGGATACTATAGCTGCAGGATGTCCCACGGGGTTGGGATCCAGCAAAACGCCCTGAAGTCTCCCCCCCATGCCTCCATTGGCGGCTTTCCCGTGGAAAAGTACATGGACGTCTCCAGTCTGACCAGCACGAGTGTCCCCGCCAATGAAGTCTCCTCCAGGGCGAAGGAAGTGTCCTTCTACCAGGGCTATACAACCCCCTACCAGCACGTTCCTGGGTACATAGACATGGTCTCAACGTTTGGCTCTGGGGAACCGAGACACGAAACATACATATCAATGGAGGGCTATCAGTCTTGGACTCTGGCTAATGGCTGGAATAGTCAGGTTTACTGTGCCAAAGATCAGACACAGAGCTCACACTTTTGGAAATCGTCCTTTCCAGGTACGAGAGGGAGAGAAATGGTCTGAGCTGAACCCCCCCCGCGCCTCCTCCGCCTGCCCGTCCCCTCCCCCGCCCCCCGGGCTGCAGGGGCGGCCTGCCGGCGTGGACACGCTGCACAGACACGCACAGAGCGGAGAGAGAGGGGAGGACGGTGGATTTTCCTTTTTCCTTCCCCCCCACCCCCACCCCCCACCTACCCCCGAGGAAACCTCACCCTCTGCTTTCCACCCCGCGGGACAGAGCCCGGCGCCCCCCCGCCCCCCAGCGCCAGGGCCCCGCGGGCACCGGCCCGGCCCGGGGCTCCTTCCCCCGCTGCTCCCCTCGGCGGCCGGCTTCGGATTCGCGTTTGCAGTTTGCAGGACGACGGCGCGGAGGTTTGCGCTCCTCTGCCGCTCCGGCCGGCGGCTCAGCCGCCCCCAGAGCACTTAAGAGACTGCGAGTAGTGAGGGCACAGAGGCACAAACCACATGCAAACAAACCCGGGGAAACACACACCAAAGCGATTCCTGTGTGTGCGCTGCCAGGACCGACCTGCTCCCGGCTCCCCAGCCAATGCCCCCGCCGCCCTGCCTGCTCGCTAGCCATGCATGCCTCCAAAGTGATGACAGTCCATCAAGGTTTTGGTGCTTTACTAACGTGCAAATAATGTGGCAGTGTAAATAATAATAAACTGTAAACAACCCGGCATTATTTATTTGCCCGTGAAAAACCAGTGCCCAACAAGTATCGGTTAAGCTTTAAACGCCTGTAATAAAATTCTAATTTTTCACATAATGTCTTTTACAATAGGGGACGTTGCACTAAACCAGCCCGATATGTGTGTCTACCGGCGTGGGAGAAAGAAGCGAGTGCCGTACACAAAACTGCAGCTTAAAGAACTCGAGAATGAATATGCCATTAACAAGTTCATTAACAAGGACAAGAGGCGAAGGATATCCGCAGCCACAAACCTGTCTGAGAGACAAGTTACCATTTGGTTTCAGAACAGGAGGGTGAAGGATAAGAAAATAGTCTCCAAACTGAAAGACAATGTATCTTGATCTATTAGTTGCGGACAGTGATGGATATATAAACTCAATTTACGACCAGCTAAAGACTTTTGGAAAGACTTGAAAATATATTTAATTTTTTTTTTCTCCTTCCAGCGGTGGCGAAATTTCGGGAATTATTTTCCATGAAAGTCAGCGTTTTTCTCTCAGTGAAAGGGAGTGCTGACAAATCTTGAATTATAGTTCTGTTTCTTCCTTTTGAAAATAATAATAATAATATTAATTATATTTTCTGTTCTTCCCTCTAGGCCAGTATAAACGAATTTAAATATGTTGAACGGTTACAGTTATAACTTTCTTAAATGCTTAACTCTTTGGGGGGTTTTCTGTATTTTTTTTTTTTTCTCTGAACAACAGCCAGTGCCAAAAAGTGTCAGTTTTGATTTGGTATCGTAAACTTCAAAACACGCCGAGTGGAAAAAAAAAAAAAAATCGATTGGAAAATGTAAGAAAGCCGGAGTCCGGACCCGTGGCAGCACCCGGCTGCTGCCAAAACCCGCCGAGCCCACAGGGACCCGGAGAGAATTGCGAATTGCGTGGAGGGTAACGTCTGCAGCAGGATTTTTATTTGCTTTTTCGAGGGAGGGCGACTCTCTCCGAGCTGTTGCGGGGCGCAAAGCACAGTCCCAGGCACGTACCAGCGCGGTCCCCGCTTCCGCAGGTTTGGGATTGGTTTTTTGTTTGGGGTTTTTTGGGTGGGTTTTTTTGTTGTTGTTGGGGGGCGTTTTTTGCCACGGTTTCGTTTTCAGTGGAAGGATTTCGTATTCCCCGGTTGAAAAGGAGCCGCCGGTTCCCGGGAAGGGCCGCTTCGGGCCCGGGCGGGGGCTGCGCGGCCGGGCGCTCCGCGGAAGCGCAGCTCGGGCACCTCGGGGAAGCGCTTTCGGCGGGAGTGCTGGGCCGGCTCGTCCTGCAGCCCGGGGAGAGGCTGCCCCTGCAGAGGTGTGTATAAACCTGCGCAGACCTTGTGTAAAATGCTCGCTCTAGCCTGTCTGTCCGGACAGGCACAAGACTCTTCTCCTTGCTCCCGCCACGGCGCTTAAAAAATCCTCCTGGTCGGAGAAGTGAAGTTCACCGCTAACTTTTAATTTACAAAAAATAAACGGGTGTTAATGACAGAAGCAATAAATAAGGAATTTCAAAAGACGCCATAATTTATATAGGCCGAAAGGCTAGGATTTTGTCGATTTTTTATTATTTTAAACCTAGTGTGCATGTTATGATATACACAGGGTGATCAGACACGCTAGCCAACTACTAGGAGAGAGAAGCGATATCCTCTCTGTTAATGTGCCTCGTCTAATTGTTAAAACGTGTGTGTTCCGAACTAGTATTATTTATTATAATATACTATTGCTCTAAACACTTTGATTACCAGTGTATGTGGGTAAGACATACGGTAATACTATTTCTCCATAAACCATATCTTTTCCTTTTCCTGTCTTAAAGTCTGCTTTTACCTTGTGTTGGAAATATGGGCTGAACTTCCAAGCTGTTAACGATATTGCCAAACTGTTCCCGAACCGTCTTTAATAAAACGATTTCTTTTCGATATATATGCATACAAAGAGAGGAAGAAAGTCGCCTTCTTTTTGCAGCAGGGCGTTTCGCGGGCTCCAGGCTTGCCTGGGATCTTCCCAGGGCCACTTAGAGGACGCGGTTCTTGGGAAAGGAGAGGTAGATACGATGCGAGGCGCGTTAAAGGAGGGAAAGGCGTATCCGAGAGCGCCTTGCCGCTGGGGAAGGGGCTTTTGGGAGAAAGAAATGCTGCCGGCGAGAATTACCCGGGGTGGGAGGCAGGGGAGGGTCTGTCCTTTCCCCTCTCGCCCCGAGCCCGGCTCTGCCTGTCCGGTGCCCGGCGGCCGAGGCCGGCCCAGCGCCCCTTTGTTTTCCCCTCCCAGGCCGGCCGGGCACTTGCCGGTGCCCCGCCGGGTCTCCGCGGCGGCGGGGGCGGCCGGCCCGAGACGGCGCCCCTCCGTTCGCTCCGCAACCGGCAGGCTCCAGCGGGGGGTTATCTTCCGCCCCCTCCGCCCTCTTCCTTCCCCTTTCTCTTCCGCTTGCACGTTCACGGGGTTTTGAGGCGTTTATTTTCCCCGAACGGACGAAAAAAAGTCTATCTCGGAGCACTTAAGATTTTATCGCAAAGTGCATTTTTGTTTGATTCTTGGAAAAGAGGAGGCTTGTGGGGCACCTCATTTAAGTACCTGGAGCAGTCCTCTCTGCTGATGCAGCCTTGTTTTCTCTGAATGTTTTAAATTCTTCTCCCTCCTCCCCCCCCTCCCCCCCCGCCCCGGCACCACCCCCCCAACCACACATACTTCGGTCCTATTAATTCTGGACAAGTTTTTCCTCCCAACGAGCCTCCCCGCAGAGGGAAGGCCGGGCACTGCCAGAGCCGTTGTGTTTCCCGGCCGCGGAGCCGTCGCGGGCTCTTCCCTTCCTCCTTCCAGGCTTAACCTTTGGCTCTGCCGGTCTCCGGGCTCTCAGAAGACGCAGCTTTGCCACGGCCAAAGCTCCCTTCCCAGGGCAGGAGGAAACCCGAACTGGCTGGGAAATCGGTACCAGATGGAGAGGAGTCGCCTTTTAATTTCGTAACAACGTGCAGAAACATTAAGAAACCAGCAGCCCCAGCCGGGAGGAAGGCGAGGTCGGGGCTGTGGGCCGGGGTGTAACAGCCCGTCCAGCTACCAGTGCAGGTTGAAAGGGTTTTCTCAACCTGGAGCTGGGGCACTGACGACCGTTATTCAAAATCCCCGTGCCCACAGCCTGGCCTCTGCCCAGGACGCGCGGGCCCGGCCGGGCCCCGCCGCTCCGCGCCCCCCGCTCCGTGCTCCCCGCCCGCGGGCGCGGCCCGGCGGCTGCCGCCGGTCACAGCCGCCCGAGTTTAGAGCAAAGGGAAGAATGATTCGCCTGAAATGTGGCGCGCATTATTACAGATAATTAACATGTACCTCGACAAAGTGAATTGCAAATGCGCAGTGGCACGATGGTGCGTTGCAGGCCGGCCGGCTCGCCTGCCCCGCAGCTACCATGGAGCCTGGCTCCTGTCAGGCAGCGCGATTTCCCAGCCATGTTTGAGGCAATCCTGCCATCTCCTGGACAACCCCCGGCATAGGCAGGGGAAGCCTTCACCTCGCCTCAGGAGCCGCGTTTCCGAGTGATAAATGAGCGAGGGAGACTACTCGGTCACACGCAGAGCAACCTTCATCTGTAAACTGGAAGAATATGCCAGTGAAATTCTAGCGTGTGGTCAGCTCTGATGCTCAAGCCCATCCGGTTGCCTATTTAAAAACAAAACAACAACAGAAAAAAAAAAAAAAAGAGCGGAAAGGAGCGTGTGAAAGCAGCCCTCCGGGTCGCTCTGTTCCTCAGCGGTGATATTTCCTGTACAGACACAGGCAGGGGGACACCCGCGGCATTAAAACGCCGCCCCCCAAACCAGAAGCCGGCTGTGGCTGGAAAAATCAGCACAAGCCCGTCCGAGGCTCTCCGCACCGCGGCAGCGGCCAGCCGCCCCTGGAACAAGATGTTTCTGTCAGTTCTTTTCCCTACAGATTTAAACATAAACATCGCTTTCCGCAGCTGTGAGTGTCTCCAGCTAATCCAGATTTTGCTCTTCATATTTTTTCGAGGTATTAATTAGCAATTACAGAATGAGTTGAGCATTAATTGAAAGCTCTGTTTTCTCTAACCCCATAAAAGTTAGTTTGAAGTGTCACCTTTCTTTCCGGTAACTGGGAACTCACATCCATTCCTTGTGTTTATTGCGGGCAAAAATATAGTCTTTGAACACAAAATGTTCTTTCTGTCTTCCCAGAACCGAAAATCAGTCAACTTTTTCGTAAAAGGCGATTATGAAAATAAACTATTACCAACCTCTTGGGGGGGGGGGGGGGGGGGGGGGGAAGAGAGGAGAAAACAAGTAAGCTAATAAGAGGGAGATTCAATTGGTAGACATAACTCAAACAATAAAAATTAAAGGCAGTGGTCAGTAATATCCTCCAGCGGTGCTTGTGTGGTCCTGTGTGGTCTAGGAGAGAGCAATCATTTAAAGATTTCTTCCAGGGCAATGAAATTACTGCAGAATTTACCCCAATTTCCCATTAAACAGAAAGATGAATTTGATTAGGAGAATGTCAAGAGGGGCAGCGTCTCTGATCTCGGCGTAGAAATAAAACCAAGATTAAAACTATGATTAACAGGACAATAACCCGGAAAAATTAACCCTACCTGTTAACTAGGTTCAAGGTTTTTTTAACCGAGGTAATGAAAGTGGCGAAGTCCGGGCATTAAGGCTCTGCTTGAAGCTGGCCTCGCTCAGACCAGGGGAGATCCTCTTGGAAAAGAGGCCGAGGACAGAAACGCCCGGCCCGGGTGACCGATGGGCCTCCCAAGTCTCCCGCGGGGCTGCGGGGCGGCGGCGCCGGGAGCGGCGGGGCGCGGCGGAAAGCGGCCGGGGAGCGGCGGGGAGCGAGGTGCCCGCGGCCGCCGCGGAGCTCGGCTGGGCTCTGGCGGGGGGATCCTCCCCGGGATGCCCAGCCGCTTGGCCCATTGCGGATGTCTCTGGGTGCAGCACACGGGGCCTCGGCTTGGCTCCGTGGGAAGTAGGCTGTCTCCTGGCCCGCCCGGTTTGGGCAAGGACACGAGCAACCAACCTCCTGTGAGGATGCTCTCGCATATCATTTGATCCGTACTTAGACCGGTGCTACGGGGAAAATGGGAGAGAGAACGGAATAACTGGACTCTTGTTTGATCTCTCAAATATGTGTAAAACCCCCACAAAATAACGCTGTAGTGACACCGTAAGGGATAATTTTCCAGTCAAGGGCGAAAAATTCCTCATACGGAACTTGGGAGACAGCAGCGGGGTGCCTAGCTGAGGCTGACTCTCCTCTGCCCACCGCTGCACTCACATCCTCTCTGCTGCAGAGCAGACCCGGGCATTTTCTTTCTTGCCGTCTATCGATTCTATTTATTTAGGGTTTTTTTTTTTTTTTTTTTTTTTTTATCTCGGCGGGTTGCTCAAGTAATTCCGTGTTGTTGCCGCTGTTATTCTCGGTTTGTTGATGTTTGCTTGATTGCAAGACAAACTAAACCCCGAGTTTTAGAAGCGTTGTTTAAAAACTTGTCTTCGCTTCAGAGGGAAGATGAAAGGTAAAGGGGGTAAAAAGGGCAGACGTGCGGACCTAAGAGAATACTAGTCATTAGTGTACCAGAACGACGATCCTGGTAATATCCGATCAATTAAGATTTTAATTGCAAGCATATGCCGATGCATATCATGTTGCTCGCAATTAAAACAAACGCGTATATAAAACGGACAAAATACGCGTTCTGCGCACACCCACAAGGTGTACTCGCCTGTACAGGGACAGAAATACACACGCGTGCTCTAACCAGTCCCATCTCCTTCCCCTTAGTGGGAAGGGTACACCGTGGGTTATTCCCAGCCCGCGGTGCACACTCTTATCGTGGGGGTAGTCGTCGCCCGGCGCAGGGCGGTTGGTCCTGGGGGTGCTGCCAGCCGGGGAGGGCTGCGCCCGGGACTGCCCTGTCCCCTCGGCAACTCTGCAGAGGTTTGTTACCCCCCCCCCCCCCCCCCCCCATCTTTCCCCTATAGCGCCGCAGCTTTGCCAGCCAGCCCCGGCCACTTTTATAGAAGCGGAGACCATGTTTTCCCCTCCCCCTTGCGAGCTTGGTATTTTCATATTTCAAGTGCTATCATAAGACTTTTTAAAAGGTGGGGGGGGGGAAGAGAAGCCAAAAAAAAAAAAAAAGAAAAAGGGGGGGACTTTGTGGCTCGGTGGCTGGAGGCGGTGCTGAAATTACCGGCTTTGAAGAACCTGTCTGCAAAGTTTCGTCCAATCGTCTCAGGCTTTCCGCTTATTCCCTGTTGTAACTAAATACTGCTGTAAGAACAGCTGAAGTCCTTTGTTGGAAATGTGTGATCGCAGTCTCTACAGATCTGGCTACGTTGGTTCTCTCCTGAATTTGCAATCTCCAGATTCCTTTTATTTTCCTAATTTGCGGGCTAATGGCAGTCAATTGGCGGCTCTGCCCACCATTTCCTACCCCCGGAGCTCGATCCCCTGGACTTGCTCAAGTTCGTGCGCAGCCCAGCCGCAGAGCCACGCGTTCGGCGGCGCGGCGCAGCCGTACCTCCCCGGCTCCGTTCCAATCAACATCAGCTCCAACGGCAACAAAGAGTGCCTGGAAGACAACAATAAATATTACGCCCACGATGCGAGCTCCAAACAAGAGGAGAGATGCAGGCAGAGGCAATCTTTCGCAAATGACCCAACTGTTACTCACGCAGCCAACTTAAAGCCCGTAAAGTATGACCACTCGAGCTTGCAGAGAAGTTTGCATGGCTCGGCTGCTCTTTTTGAAGTGAATTCCTGCACTTCCAGCTTAAAGGAGGACATCAAGAATTCCGTCAACTTGAACCTGACAGTTCAGCCCGCAGCAGTCCAGTCATGCCTCAGACCTTCAGTGCAGGATGGTATGCCTTAAATATCTCGCTTTAGTTAGAGGCGACCTAGCGATACGTGCTTTCTAAGAGATGCCTGTAATTGCTTTGTAACCCCCCTGTAACCCATTCGGAGCGATAATCGCTTAATCCGACTCGGAGGTAGATAGAAATTGTGCTGTCAGATGTGCTGTGCCCGATTTGCCGACCTATTTTAGCCCTGTTATCTTGTGGTTTTTTTTGAATATTCTCTTTAATACCCAGACCTGATCCACTAAATTATCGACGTGTTTGTTGTAGGTTTGCCTTGGTGCCCCACCCAGGGGAGATCAAGAAAGAAACGGAAACCTTACACAAAACAACAAATTGCTGAATTGGAAAACGAGTTTCTCCTCAATGAGTTTATTAACCGACAGAAGAGGAAAGAACTATCAAACAGACTCAATTTAAGCGATCAGCAAGTTAAAATCTGGTTTCAGAACCGGCGGATGAAAAAGAAAAGAGTAGTAATGCGAGAGCAGGCGCTTTCTATGTACTAGAGCAGAGTCCGCCCGTTCCTGCATGAACTTGTGCCCGGAGTGTTCACCCCTAGAGTAGAGCGTATTCGCGAGTGCGTGTTTTTACCATTTAAATCAAATTCTCGAAACGCGTAGGATCCCTGCGTAAATTGGCAAACGCTGAGATCTTAGCCAAAATGAAGAAGACAAGCCGGACCAGCATGGAAACCTGTATTATCAGCTTTTTACCTTTCTTTCTCCATTTATATAGATTTTTCTCCTGCTTCTTACCCCCTCTTTGCCCGGAGAACGAGCGGTGTTAAACTAAAATCGATTTCTTTTTATCTGTATGTAAACACCATTTTGCAGCAAAATAAAGGAATAACGCCTAGTAAAGACGTCAGCTCTGTGAGTCCCGGCCGCTCCCTTCATCTGCTGCCCTGCACGCCAGGGCGAGCCTGCGGCGCCGGCTTGTTTTGTGGTTTGGAGTAACCTGCTCGAGCAACGACGGGGGAAAGTGGTTAACAAATAAACCTTTTGCTTTCTTCTTCTTTTTTTTTTTTTTTCTTCCCACCCCCCCGCTCGGAGCTGCAGATCCGGCCGCAGCCCAGCGGAGAGGGCACGTGACACCCGCGCAAGGCCCGCGCGTAACCTGCGCGCCAGCTCCGCGGCGGCGGCCGGTCCCGCCGCTCCGCTTGCGGCCGCCCGCCCCGACGGCGGGGGCACGGGCGGAGGGGAGCCTCGTGTGCCCGCCGGGGGGGAGCCGCCGCCCCCGGGGCGCGGGCTGGGCTGCTCCCCGGGCCCAGAGGCCAGGGTCCCCCCTCGAGAAGGAGCACCCCTCCGCCCCCTTCCCCCGCCCGCCGAGCCCCGGGGCAGCGCGGGGGGCCGCGGCGGCAGAGGGGGCCTCGGAGCAGGGCGCGGGTGGCCGCGGCGGCGCCGGTGCCGCCCCAGGTGGCCGGGCCGGGCCCTGCCCTTCCAGCGCCGCTGACTTTGGCCTTGTCCAAGCGCTGCCCCAAACAAACAGGCGGAGGAGAGCGGGCGGTGCCGAGGCCGCGGCGGGCCGGGGCCGGGGCCCAGGCGGGGGCAGGGGCAGGGCTGGGGGGAGCCGGGGCCCCCCGCTCACCCCGGGGTGCTGCAGGCACAGGAGAGGGGAGAGCCCGGAGATTTTGGTGGGTTTGATAATTTTGTGAGACCGTCCCCATGGCGGTTTCCGCTGAGGTTTTTATGAGGGAAATGGGGGAACGCTTTCGGTTTTTTGCCCAGATTTAAACCTCAGAGGATCACCCGACCAGAGGGGCTGGGAGCATTGCCCAAGCCGTTTGGTTATTGTTTTAGGACGAGAAGGAAATCGATTTTCCCCGTATCTTGCTGACAGGCTTTCTTTGCCGGGAGCCGCCAGCCTCTGGAGCACCAGAGCGGCCAGGCTGGCCGGAGCTGCAGAGCCAGGGGAAATGCTAGATACTGCCTTGGTCTGATATTTCACAAAATAAAAGAAAAAAAACTCACGGAATTTTAGGTCCGGATTAAAACGCCTTTTGGCTGCGATTTCCACCTAAATCTGTTTCTCATGAAGAGGCGTTTCCACACGTGAAACCTTGGGTTGCCTCTCCCAACAGTAATAATGATTAAACTGGCGGAGCCTGCGTTATTTTCTGGTATATAAAGTAGGCTCAGATATGGTTGTGCGGGGCGTGTGCGACAAGGCTAAACAACCACAAGGAACGGCACAAAGCAGCTACCTATTTACACGGGGCTATTGCCTTCCTGAAGGCAATAAACTCATTATTTCATAAAGAGACATGTTTGAACTTTGCTCCTACCCACTCGTGTGCTTACAAGCACTGCTCGCAAGGACACAGCGGTGGGTTTGGAGGTAAATGCCGGGTTCCTAGGAGGGCAGAAATGCAGCCATCTTCCCGAAAGCTTTTCAGAGAGCCCCAAAGGTAACGCTCGGCTGGTGTTTCGGGGGGGAGAAGGAAAACCAACCCAATTTGGAGGCACATTTCTCGCCGTCCGGAACGGCCGCTCTTACCGCACTGCCCAGTGCGGACAAACCCCTTCCCCGCGCATGGCGGGGTGACTGCCCGTGGAAAAGTGGGGGCGAAGCCGGGCGAGAGCTCCCCGAGGGAAGGGTGCACACCTAGCCACCTACATCCAGAGGCACCACCCCTGGGTCCCTCCAAATCTTTGAGGCACTCAGCCCCCGTGCTGGGAGCTGGCGCATTGCGGACAATAAAAGTCTCTTCATTCAGTAGCATTTCCCTAATTAAAAAAACTAGAAGCAACCCCAATGATGCAAGCCAGGAGAAAAGCGAAAACCAGATAAAGCCCCTTTTCTTATTCTCTCCTGGAATACTATTCAGCCGGCTACAGTCCATGAGAAATGGACCCTTTATGCCGTCCTTCCCTGTCCTGACTCGCCCCAGTACAACCAGTCCCTTTATTACATGGGTGATGTGAAATCCAAGAGGAACCCCGGTGAAAAGATGCGAAAGGCAATGTATTGTTTATTAAACGTATCTAATCCACGACGATGGCTTATAGTAAAGCTTCTAGCCCGAATCGCCCACGGAAGGAGACAAAACAGAGGAGGTAGGATCTAAACTGCGACGTGATGCGAAAGTATGTGTGCTATGGATCTCTGTATGTGCCTGGATCTATATAGATGCACTTATTTCAGCAGCGCCCGTTGTGTGCAACCGTGTGTGCGCACACACAGACGTACGCATTTGCGGGCTCACACTGTGCGTAGACACACAGGCGGTAGAAAATGGTGCATGATTCCACGCGTGCCCATACTCCGGGCTTCAGCCGTTGCTCTGAAGCAGCGGGCGACGACAGCCGCGCCGGTCCGGGCGTATGTGGAGGCACACACGCATGGGGCAGAGCTGCAGGCGCGGGGCGCGCCCTGCCTGCGCGGCTCTGCCTGCGCTGTTCTGCCTGCGCGGCTCTGCCTGCGCGCACCCGCTTGAGCCGCCCCGTGGGCACATGTGTGCACACGCGTGTGCGGCACGCCGGGTGGGCTTGCAGGAGATGCACCCGAGTGAGGTGGATGCACCCCACGCCCTCCGGCTGGATTATTTCGGGTGTCCTTCCAGCTGTATTTCGCCCCCTGCCCCGGCTTTGTGGGTGCGTGCGGTGCGGAGAGGGGAGGGGGAGCAGCGGGCACCCGCTTGCTGCGCCCACGCCCGCGTCTTCCCGCAGCATGCAGGCGACCGTCCATCCCTTTATTTACTCCAACATAAACATCTTTGCATTCCGACCGCAGCCTAAACGTGATAAAGCCCTTCCGAGGGGGCTCTCCATTCCTCCTCGTTTGATAAGGCTGCAAACGCAACTCGGCTTGTGGGGAATGGCTCTGGATGCCTTTGTGCCTCCTAAAAGAGCATAAATAATTAAAGTTTGGCAGGGAGGAAAAGCTTTCTTGCAGAACTGTAGTGGCAATAAATGAAATGACTCAGAATCTCTTCTCCAGTCGGTTTTTACGAGAGCTGCCAGACAGTGTCTGTTCACGTTCTCCAGATACTAGGGGCGCCATAACAAAGTTAAGGTCAAGTTAGTGTCTTATCTTGGGTGGCACAAAAATACCGCATCTTCTCCAGCCGGACCGGGTATATTTTTAAACCTGAATGTTATGCAAGTCGCCTTAATTTCCACGGAGGGCTTTTGGAAATGTCACTCGGACCTGAATACTTGGTAATTCCAGGCAACGGTTGCAGATGTTTCAAGACGCCTAACGGTAAAGTATTCGCCTGACTGTGTACATGATGTGCATTTATGTTTCAATGCTATTTAATCTGCGTAAGGGAAAAAAAAAAAAAAAAGGGGGGGGTATATGTAATGCTCAGACCTGGGCTGGGAGCCGACCCCAGGGTAAAAATGCTCTGGCAGGCGGGGACCCCCAGCTCTGCCTTGTTCCAGCGGGGTCTCTGCTGCGATATTGGTCTCACATTCCCCAAATTAGATCGCTTTTTAAGGGACTGTTTCCTAAAAGGGCTGTTTTCGTATTAACAAATCGTCGCCATGTCTTTGAACTTGAATTAGTTGAAACCGGTTGGCTCCTGCGCCAAAATTTAATTGATGCTAGTCTTGCTGCATCGAAAGGAAGGTGAAGGATTCTGGCTAAGGCGTAATTACTTGTTTGAACGGTAAAGCAAATGAAGCTCCATAGGTTCCCAGAGCCATCTCTCCTGATGAGATAGGCGATCAGAAACCTGGGGGCACAATCCAAACGGATCCCTGCCCTGCTCTGCTGCGAGCTCAGGGTGGTAAGTGACACAGGAGCCATTTTAACTGCGCAGGCATCATTTTTAGGAGGTTGTTCATGTGTTGCAGCAGAATCGAGAGGGCTCGAAAGTTACCGATAAAAGGAGGGAATGGTGGTTTTGTGCCTTGATTTCTAGTGATACCTTGAGAGACTATCTACTGGGAGCAATCTGTGGCGTTTGAGGTGGTTTGCGACCGAGGCACCAAGGCAAAAAATATCATACTGTACAAAGAAAAGAAAAAAGGAAAGAAAGGTGGGGGAGGAAAAAAAAAAAAAAAAACAAAAAAAAAACGGAAGAAGAATGAGTTTAATCTTATCTGCCTGGCTTTGGTCTTTCACTTCTTAGGAAGGGCAGGCTGGGCTGCGATGTGGAAGCCCCTTGGGCAGCCCTCGTCTGCTCTGGGGGCCGGGGGATGCAGGAGGGGCAGTGCCGGCGGCGGGGCGGGGGGCAGGGTGCGGGGTGCAGCCCGGGCTGCGGGTCTCCCGCCCCCGGAGCCTCTCCGCAGCGCGGAGCCGGGGGCGCGCAGGAGGCGCCTGTGGCGGCGGGGCCGCGGGGCGCGCAGCCTGTGCCTGGGCGAGCTCCCCGCGGGCACCGCCGCCTCGCAGAGCCGGGGAGCCCCCGGGCCTTCCCCCCAATCGCCCGCGGCGCTTTGGGGCCGGTTCCCTACCTGCCGGGCTCTCTGCTGTCAGTGGGACATGGAGGCTGCCTTTTTGGAGGTGATGCAGGGCCTGCCGCCCGGCCGGAACGCCCGGAGATCGCCTGGGTGGCAGGGGGCGACCCTGCTCGGCATGGAAAGCTCGCCCAGATTTCGGGTTTATCTGGAGAGCGGCATGTGGCGGGGCTACTCTGGCTACGCTGTACAGTGGCGGAAAAAAAGGCATTCCCATAGAGAGCTGGCAAACGTTTCTGGAATGAGGAATTGCTCGAGCATAGGGCTATTGCTGGCGCGTATTACTTGTTCTCCTCTCTTTTCAGCCTTTGTGACCCGGTTTGTGCTCGCCTATGTAAAATCATATTTCAAGGAGAAAAAGAAAATTGGCAAAAAGGAGCCCTCGAAGGCAGGGCGGCCGCGGGGCTGGCGGGTGTTGTGCGTGCCGCCCGCTCCCAGCCCTGCTTTTCCCTTCCAATGAAAATGAACATTTTGGTGGGAGTCAGAGGCACGGGAACAGAGGTCACTTTGTGTGCTGCTCTGCTTCCCAAGGAAACCGTGCTCGGTGGACGTCTCCTCCTGCCCTAGCCCTTCGCTACCCAGAAGAGCCCGAAAGTGTCTCCCTGTCTTAAAACCGGCTCCTGAGAGATGCTCTGCTCGCGTATTTCTCATTTCAGTTTGTCCCTGGCGCCCTGACACAAGCGCGCGGGGTCTGGGCTTATGAGCGAGGGAAATCGAGGTGATGGGGACTCGGGCTTTGGATTTCGTGGACGGTTTTGGTGCCAACTGTGGATTGCTGGAGCCGGGCGGGCAGATCCACTCGTAGGCTCGAGCGTGTGACTGGGACTTGGCTTTCCCGGGCGAGCCGTCACCCGCGCATCATCCGCGTGAGCGGCGGCCGGCGAGCATCGCTCCCTCTAACGAGGAGCGACCACGTTTCCGAGCCGAGGGCGCCCGGCCGGGAGACCGCAGCCCGCGCTCCGGGGGCCCCCGCTCCCCGACGGGGGCCGCATCCCCCGCTGGCCGCCGGCGGAGGCCGGGCGGTGATGCGGGCGGGGGGCTGCGCGCCGCGGGGCTCCGCGCCGGGCGGCGGCGGCGGTGGGCAGGCGCCCGCCCGGGCGGCGCGGCGCGGCGCGGCGCGGCCCCAGGTGATTAGCCGCACCACCGACGTGTGTCTCATCGCCCGGTGAAAGGATGAGGGGGAAAACCGGCTATATTTGTGGAAACGCTGCGCTCGTCTCTCCGTGCTGGGAGGGCTCTTTGGAGAGATCTTAGGAGCCTTTCCGAGGGGCTGATATAGATATAAGGACATTTCTACATCGCGTCACGTGACATAATTACCACTAGAATCAATCAAGATGAATTGCACGTCAGCACACGGTGGGGATTTTTTCTTAGTTGATCCTGTCCAAACCCTCTTGTGCAATAGATGGATCTTGTTCAATGCATTGAAGCCTCCTGGTTGCTTGCAATCGCAAAAAGGAAGACATGACTGAGTTTGACGATTGCAGTCACGGCACATCCAATATGTATCTGCCAGGGTGCGCTTATTACGTCTCACCCTCAGATTTCTCGACGAAACCCTCTTTTTTGTCGCAATCGTCGTCCTGTCAAATGACTTTTCCTTATTCTTCTAATTTACCTCATGTCCAACCTGTGCGCGAAGTAGCATTCAGGGAATACGGATTAGAGCGCAGCAAATGGCAGTATAGGGGCAGTTATGCTCCTTATTACTCAGCTGAAGAGGTGATGCACAGAGACTTTCTGCAGCCTGCGAACAGGAGGACGGAAATGTTATTCAAAACGGACCCTGTCTGCGGCCACCACGGACCGTCTCCCGCCGCCTCCAACTTCTACAGCTCGGTGGGGAGGAACGGCATCCTGCCGCAAGGCTTCGACCAGTTTTACGAGACAGCCCCCGGACCCCCGTACCAGCAGCACTCCGAGGGCGAGGGGGACGCGGACAAGGGCGACTTGAAAGCCCAGAACAACACTTGCAGTAAAACACCTTCCAGCCAAGAGAAGAAAGTGACACCAACAAACAGCGCCGATTCCCCTTCTGGTGAGGCTGTTGCAGAGAAGAGCAACAGTTCAGGTAGGTATCAGTAGTAAATTGGGGGCAAGAGTACAAGGCCAACACTTTGTCAAGCCGCATTTTATGTGCAATTTTATAAGCATCCAAAGGATTTTATATATCCTATAAGATTTCCTTTGCCGTTGTAAAGCGTGTTTACGATAGGAAACCAATTTAGGTGGGCTTAAGGTATTCTTGGAAGAGGATATTAATTGTTATTAAATTGTTGATTTGGCGGGGGGGAGACGGGGAGGTTTCACAGGTAGTGCTCAGAGCTGCCTTCGGTATAGAGCTTAAGATCTTCGTTTGTTTGGGGCGGGGGGGGGGGGGGGGTGGGTGAGAGGAGTTTGAGAAACTTGGAATTTTTCCAGCCCATTTAAATATCTCTCTGTATTGCTCGAAGTGCTCTCTTTTAAGGAGAAGTTGGGAAATATTCGCTTTTTTGCTAAGTCACCCAGAGAGTAAAAGCCCCAGGAATATTTTTTTGAACTGCTAGAGGGCTGCTTTCCAGGCAATGGGATATTGTCAAAGTCTCTGGTCTCTTCCTAGCTGAGCATGTTCGCAGCAGCAGCATAAATCAGTTTCTTCTCTCTTGAATTTCAGCAATCCCCCAGCGATCAAGGAAAAAGAGGTGTCCCTATACCAAATATCAGATAAGAGAACTGGAACGGGAGTTTTTCTTCAACGTGTACATAAACAAAGAGAAAAGACTGCAGTTGTCCAGAATGCTCAACCTCACTGACCGGCAAGTTAAAATCTGGTTCCAGAATCGAAGGATGAAAGAAAAGAAACTGAACAGAGATCGACTCCAATATTTCACTGGGAATCCCTTGTTTTGAGAAAAAAAAAAAAAAAAAAAAAAAGGAAAGAAAAGAAAAAGAAAGGGAAAAAAATTTAAAAGATAAAGAGAGCAAGAGAAAAGGAAGAAAGAAGAAAAACAAAGAATATCTCGGTCTCTCTGACCTGCCATCTGAATGCAAAAGTATATTGGTTTACATGACACATCCACCCTGCGGAACTCAAAGTTTCATTTTCATGTGCAACTCCACACACTGAATGGCCACTGGAGATTTCGGGGCTTGGCGGAGCAGATTCCTGATAAGGGGAAACTAGGGTAAATCCTACTGTCCACTCTCAAGTGTTTCTCGCCAAAGGTGCTTTTTTTTCCTCTCCCACAGTACCAGCAATGGACCTGCAGTGTGTCTGGTAGTTTTTGCTTACAATTCATTGAGTGCGGGGGGGCTCTGTTGTTGCTTTTGAGCTAGGGTAACACTTTCCTCCCTTTAAGTGAATGCGGTTTATTTAAGAGATGGTAAATGTACGTTCGCTATATATAAAATATATATATATATGTTTCTATTGTCATCCAAAAGCATGGGCCACTGTCTTTTTCATGTGAATAAATGGTTTCTAGTAAAGTTAAGGTTATAACTTCCGTGCACTGTATGGATTTCCATCTCCGAAGGATCCTAGCGTTTCCCGGGCTAGAGCCAAGTTCAGTTAAATAATAACGGGAGGAAGCTTAGTCGGGTTATTTAAAATGCATTTTAAATGAATAATAGTTTAGATGTCTAACTCTCCCTTTGTAGGTATGCGTAACCTTCCCTGTTCTCTGTGAGGCAGAGCCAACATGGCTGTCTGCAGACCATCACTTGTGATGGTGCTAGAATTTCTATAAACAACGAAAAAGGCTTTTTTTAAAACTGGTCAGTCTCTCAATAAACCCAGCGTTCCCAACGCCAATGACTGTTTACTTGTTAGTGAAGAGCAAGGCAGAAAGACGGAGGGCTCGGAGCGAGTCAGACAAGAGGGAGCTATAAACAATTGGCACTAGTGGAGGGGGAAAAAAAAAAAAAAAAAGAAAAAAAAAAACACCAACTTTGGAGGCAGAGGGGTGGATCTCTTCTTAAATATCATTCCTGGCAGGGCGAGCGGAGCGCGGCGCTCGGCCGGGAGCGCAGCCCGGTGCCCCGGCGGCGGCGGCGGGCCCTGCGCGGGGGCAGGCATCCGGCGGAGGTCCGCTCCGCTCCTCGCCGCTTTATCTTGCGTGACCTGGC
Source organism: Strix uralensis (assembly GCF_047716275.1). Lineage (NCBI taxonomy): Eukaryota > Metazoa > Chordata > Aves > Strigiformes > Strigidae > Strix > Strix uralensis. The sequence continues at coordinate 20,749,335 of NC_133977.1, read as the reverse complement.
TGGGCTGTTTACAAAACCTTGAACTGTCTAGACAACACCATAAAACCCGAGGTTCTAAACAGCTTAATTGGGTTATATTATACACCTTCTGGTGGGTGAAAAAGAGATTTCCGCAATGTGCAATAAAGGCGAGGAGTGAGAAAAGAATTTGCCTTTTTTGAATAGGACGAAGCGGCTCTTGCTACGCTCGCACGCAGGGAAGGCAAAAGTGTCCAAATAAGTCAGGAAAAGCCCGAGAATTCAAAAAATCGACAAATGGAAGCGTAGGGAGGCATGACTAAAAAAATTTTTTTTTAAACCCTTTAGCAAGAAAAACATAAGTGTATGCCTTTGAACTTCCAAAATGTCAAGGTCATCACCTTTAACCTTTCTGAATAATTAGGCGCCTTAAGGTTCCTCTGTTATTTTCAACCACCACCCACTCTCTCTCTCTCTCTCTCTCAGTCTCCCTCCCTCCCTCTCTCTCACACACACACGCACAACCACACACACACTTATTACCGCATAGCTGGCCATATTAGCAAATGCATCATAACGCAAAGAAAATCCCAGCTGGGTCGAGGTGAGCCTCTCCGCGGCGTGCGGGGAGCGTGCCCCGCTCCGGTCCCCGCCAGCCGGAGCACGGCGAGCTCCCCGCTTCCCTCGCCTTTCTTTTCCGCGCCTCGGGAATTCGCCCCAAACCTCCTTTTTTTAGCTCTTTAAAAAAAAAAAAAAAAAAAAAAAAAAAGCGCTTTTTCTCTCAAAAAAAAAAAAAAAGCGTGGGCTGTAGGGAATGCTTCGTAATTTGGAGAGAAAGATGATGTTTCTATGCAGCTTTTCTGCGGATGTGCGCTTCCCCACAAAGCCCATTAGTTAGAAATGCGCGAAGTCGCGGGGAATTTCTGAAAGCATTTCGCCTGACCTTATCGCAAAATTCTCGCGTCTCTCCCGAGCCTTAATCCACAGGGCGAGAACGAGTCGTTTGATTTTCTGTTCCCTGCAGTGCTTTAACACTCTGTTTTAGCGGATTAATACGCCTTTAAAATGCTCAGACACCGCAAAAGAGGGCCGCGGAAACCGAAACACCCGAGCATTAATCTTGCATAAATGCTCAATGATAGCAGTTTTAAGTTTCTATTTGCAAAGAAAGGAAGAAACCCATGACTGAGAGCAAATTGAGCTGAGGAGAAAGACCTGGGAGAGGAGGAAATTCCCCGGCGCGTGGCGGCCGGCGGCCACAGGAGGGCGCGCCCACGCGCGGCAACGCCGCCACCTTCCCGCTGCTCCAGCCTCCCTTCCCCTAATAATAATTCCACTGCTAATAAAATATCTAATATATAAGTAACGATAAGATTTCAGGGCCTTCCAAATGAGAAAATAAAGCATCAAAAAGATTTATTAAACAAATAACCCATAACCGTGACGTGCTGGAGAAATATACCACTTTAAAAGAATTTTTTTTTTGAGGTCGTAATCTTTTATAATGCATCCGAGCTTTAAAAAAAAATCCCATAATTTTAAGAAAGAAAGAAAAAAAAAAACCAACCCAGCGATATTCAGAATTCGTTCCCTAGAACGAAAATCTATTTACTTCTTTAAGGACAGCCTTAACGTGGATGGAACAAAAGTAATATAAAACCCATGCGTTTCCACAGTTTATCTTCGGTTCTTATTCGAGGCTTTTCTTAAATAAATCTCTAGGTACAGAAAGCATAATTTTAAAAACATATTTTCTTTAAAGGCGAGATTAACGTTAGATCGTGAGAGTGCTTATTTTTTTAAAGAAAAACTGAGAGACTAAAGCGAAAAGAAGATATTTTTAATATCCGAACATCACCTTGCCAAGGCATTGCTGAATGAAATCCCTCTCCTTAAAAGTACTATGGAGATCTATTAAAATGAAACTAGAGATTAGAAAATTAAAGTGAGGTTTATGAATTTCCTGGACGCTCTCCAGTGACCGAGCATGTTCCGTTTTTCTGGTTTTCTGTTTTATTTTTTCCCTCCAGTGCGCACTTTTGGTCAGAATCTGAGGAAAGAAAGGGCTTCGCTGCTTTCTGCTTATTTGCAGAATTCATCGAAATCTATTTCACGTTGGCTCAGCCATATTCCGCGTTTTTTAAAGCCCCGTCTCTCGTGAAAGCATTTGTTGGCACTTTGTCTGCTGGGTTGTTGGGGTTGGGTGTTGTTTTTTTTGTTGTGTGGTTTTTTTTTTTTTTTTTTTTAGAAGTTCATTGTTAACACTTTCCTAGAAATAGCCTTTCCGTCGTAATAAAATGGCATTGTACAATCTGAAATCCTTGGGATCCCTGACGCCAAAGGTAGCCCTTGTAGGCGCGTCTGGAGCCCGAAGGAAAATCCCCTGGTCTCTCGGTGGAGATACCCATTTCGGGAGGGAAACGTTTAGCGAAGTTTTTGTGCTTGTTTGTTTTTCTTGGCATAAGGGTGCTCCTCGTGAGAGCCCACACCAACCCCAAACCCATTAGGCTTCATACGAGGTGCTTTAACCCCTCGCAATTACAGTGAGGCCGATCTCACCGAATGTGGACGAATGATGGGAGCCAGAATGTGTTGTTAATTTAAAAAATTACACCGGAATATGGAAACGCCGCTTTCTTGTTTTTTGAATCATCGTGTAAATGTGATGATTCTGTGCGAGTCTATAACCTCTTCCATTCCCCCCCCCCCACCTCCCCCCCATTTCTCTGTTTTATTCCTTTAGACAGAAAAGGCTGTGAGCTATTTCCAAATGTCTTTGGGCTTGTCCTTTAAGGAGAACGAAAAGGGCATTTGCTTATTTTCTGATCAAACTACAAATGCGGCAGGAATGTGCCGAAGGATAAATGTGCAGCCCAAATACCGAGGCTGAGGGCTGCATCGGCGACCAATCTACACGCTAAAATCTCGTCATTACAGATATGCACGTCTGTGTCCACAGAAATATAGAAATACAATAGAGGAAGGGCTGAGGCTTCGGATGAAGCTGGGAGTACAGTCAGTGCTACTGTGCGATCCCCACACTCAGAAATAACACCTTTGAAGAAACGGCCAGCGTGCTATTTTGTTTATTTTATAAGCTTTCATATTTAGGAAAAGGCATAATGTCATCAGTATGGTGTGTCCCCCCCCCCGCCCTCGGTCAAAAAAATCCAGGGAATCTGAGCCCTCAGCTCAGACGCCGACTCTTTCTATGAAAATATGGCACATAGAAATCTGGGCAACGTGACAGTTACATTATTAAAAGAAGAAAGGACACAATATCGTAGCCAATTTTTTTCCCCCCTTAAATAAAAACTATTCTTCAATCTCCCTGCAATATAACAGCGTGACATAAAATATACAATCCGCGCGTTTAAAGATGCCCTAAATAAAATGCTGAAATCGAGTAAATGAAAGGAATTTTACTAAAAGCTTCCTGGGTTCCAGCTTGTTTTAGAAATAAGATATTTCTCGCAATACCTTTGTTACTGAAGGCATCTGTAAAATATCTAGCCTCTTTCGTACCTCTCTCCCATCCCCCTCCCATAATGAGACACAAACACAGCAAATTGCAACTGTGAGAATCCTCAGCACAGCCGAGCGAAAAAATAATCATATCACCAGTAATAAGGTTTAGGGAGATAAGGCAGTGAAAATTAAGCCCTGCTGCCACGTCTGGTAACCTCAAGTTTTTAGCCCTGACATTTGCTAGAGGAGAAAACTGTAATGTCCACCTATGCTTTATTACAAACAGTAATTTACATCTGCATGGACCCATTGGTTGGGTTTTCTTTTTTTTTCCTTCCTCGTTTGGAAAAATATGGAGCTCTGAGAGCAAAACCTTTATATTAATGTAGATTGTATATCTCATTTATTGCACAATATTGATTTATTTATTAATGTTAATTACTTGATTCCATTTTAATATGATTTAAAACAAGAGTGACATTAAATGCCCAGAGCCTAAGTCCCCAGTTCCCCAGTGGCTCTCGCATGTTTATTCAACTTCTATTTACATCAAACTTAAACTTTCCTACTGTTCATTTTCAATAAAAAATTGCTGCCCGTCTTTAAAAACCCTCATGATTTATCGTGAGCGAAGGGTCAAAACGGAGCCGTTTGCCAGTCCAGAGTAGGATATTTAAATCATTATCATCACAACCATCATCTGAGTATCCGTGTAGTGACATGCAAGAAATTCATATTTTCCATTTAAAAAATCAAAGAGCCCTCATGTCTCATCAGGAGCCAAGAAGTCAGCTCCTCTAGCACCAGCCAGGCTGGCGTGGAAAGCAGCTCAGCAGTTGCTTATTGTTTTAACTTTACTGTGGGGCGAAACCCGCTGCAAACCTCTGGGCTAATACTTCAGCTGGGATATTTCTGGGACCCCCTTTTCTTAAAGTGTAAATAAAGATTATGAAAGAGCCATTTGATGGGCATAAAATTCCTGATTAGATTTAACAGTCGAGTCTTAAACTGCGTCAAGGAAAATAGTATTTTGTTTCTTTAAACTCGGTGGGTTGTCCGGGCTGTTGTTGAAGAAGAGGAAATTGCTAGAAAGCGCGGGGGGGACGGCGGCGCTCGGAGGGAGCGTCGTGGGCTCCGCCGCAGCTTCTCCCCGGCGCAGGCAAATCTTAGCAATGGCTCTGATAATGATCTTAAAGAGAGCTCTCGCCGAAGCGCCCCTTTCTCTGCTCAACCCTCGGTGGCGGTGAAGCGTGCCCGGAGAGGGCAGGGGGCTGCGCCAGGCGCAGGGGATGCTGCGGACAGATCTTGAAAGCAGCGAATATCACGAAGGTAATATTTAAACTCTCCGGCAACCCAGAAGCTGGAGGCTGCAGCTATAAAAGACACTGGCTCTTAACCTGACAATGATGTTGTATTTGAACAGCTGCGATAAGGTTTTAAAAGGTCTGTCTCATTGCCACAGCGAAATTTCAAATAGGGTTATTGTTTCCAGCAGTGGAAAGGGTACGCTAAAGTGCAAAACAGCCAAATGCCAGGAAACAGGGGAAAATTCAAACCCACGCTGGTGGAAAACGCATGTTTTCAGCCGTGCGAAAGACGCATTTAAATTTTTTAAAATCCTTTCACGTGCTGCCTGCTCTTGGGGATCTGAAAGGGTGTTTTGATGGTAGAAAGGCCCAAAATAAACAGGCGGATGAATCCGAAAGAAAAATTATCAACAAGTTCACTTTGTCTGGGTGAGAGTCCTTGACAGTATTAGTCCCAGATAAGAATACTCCAGTTTGAGAACAGTTAAAAAAAAAAAAAAAAAAAAAGAAAATAAAAGAAAAGAAAAGAAAGAGAGAAAAGGAAAGGAAAAGAAAAAGAGTAATAAACAGTTTGTACCATCACTATTTAAAATGTAATAGCCGCGGGTGTAAATATGGGTACGAAGTGGGGGGAAAAACAGTAAAACACGTTTAAAATGTTGGGACGGAAAAATCTGATTTGCCGTGTAGACTGTAACATTCGGTATTTTTTTTTAATAATACAGATACATTTATCATTCTTCCTCAAAGAAGGAAAAAAAAAAAAAAAGGAAGAAAAAGAAAGAAAAAGTTGCTCGAAGAGTTGCAGTGAGGATATGAGTTTCTGTATGTTTTTTAATGAGCAATACTACAGGAGGAGAAATTATCTTTATGACGGTTTCCAGGGCAAGTGAAAAACCCCCTTTTTTTTTTTCCCAGGCGGTCGGGAGAGAACATTGTAAAATAATTTTAGGAATGTAGTCTCCCTATAAAACTCGAGTTATGACAAAAGTCTAGCTTTTAATATTTGACGATTTGTGTTAAAACAAAAATTGACCTTCTCGGTTAGCAGCGAGGAAAAAAATCAATAGTATAATTTTCAATAATTCATAACGCGAACGCCATTATGCTAAATCTTAACTATTAATCTTATCCTTTACAAAGTCTCGATTGATTTGTTAATAAAATATCTTCCCGTGCGCGGCAACAGAGGGTATAACTCTTGAAAAAGCTTCAGAAGCAAGAAAATTACCAAGTAGCCCAAGAATGTAGATGAGGCTTTTATTGATCGCCCCTGATTCTCCTTAATACGCATTAATAAATCCCGCAACCTTTTGTCCCCGCACTTGTCAGGAGCGGGGCTTTTACAGGAGCCATCGCGGGCAGGCGCGGGTTTTCCGCGCGCCGTGCGGCGCGGCGCGGCGCTGCGCGGCGCGGGGGGTTCCGCGCCGGCGGAGGCTCGGCGGGAGCGGGGGGCCGGGGGGGGCGGTGTGGCGCGGGGCGCGGGGCGCGGGTCCCGGTCCGGCTGCCGCAGCGCGGGCGCGGGCGCGGGCGCGGGCTCGGGCGCGGGCGCGGGCGCGGCGGGGCGGCGGGGCGGGCCGGGCGGCGCGGCGCGGCGCGGCGCGGTGCGGTGCCGGCGCGGCGGCCTAGGGGTCGCTGTTGACCGCGGCGGGGCGCGGCGGGGCGGCGCGGCGGGGCGCGTCAGCGGCGGGGCGGCGGGGCGCGGGGCGGCGGGCGCTGCCATTGGCCCGCCTGTCATGTGGTCGCGCGGAGGCATCCGCAATTACACGGGAATGTTTTCCTAGAGATGTCAGCCTACAAAGGACACAATCTCTCTTCCTCAAATTCCGCCCCAAAATGTCCTTTCCCAACAGCTCTCCTGCCGCTAATACTTTTTTAGTAGATTCTCTCATCAGTGCGTGCAGGAGTGACAGTTTCTACTCCAACAGCGCCAGCATGTATATGCCACCTAGCACAGACATTGGGACGTATGGGATGCAAACCTGTGGACTCCTTCCGTCTCTGGCTAAAAGAGAAGTTAATCACCAAAATATGGGTATGAATGTACATCCTTATATACCTCAAGTAGACACTTGGACAGACCCGAACAGATCTTGTCGAATAGAGCAACCTGTTACACAGCAGGTCCCCACTTGTTCCTTCACTACAAATATTAAAGAAGAAAGCAATTGCTGCATGTATTCCGATAAGAGATCCAAACTCATTTCTGCAGACGTCCCTTCCTACCAGAGGCTGGTGTCTGAATCATGCCCCATTGAGAACCCCGAGGTTCCCGTCCCAGGATATTTTAGACTGAGCCAGACCTACGCCACTGGGAAAACCCAAGAGTACAATAATAGCCCTGAAACGAGTTCAACTGTAATGTTACAGTTAAACCCTCGCGGCAGCTCCAAACCGCAGATATCTGCTCAACTTCAGCTGGAAAAGAAAATGAATGAAAACCCGACCAACCAAGACAGCACCGCTAAAGTCTCTCAAGTGGAAAGTCCCGAGCCCAAGTCCACGTTGCAAGACGAGCGGAGCTGCCTGCCCGAAGGCTCCGTGTCCAGCCCAGAAGTCCAGGAGAAGGAGAGTAAAGGTCTGTATTACCGAGTTTAAGCCGTGCCGTGGTGTAACTCCAACACGCCAGCACCATAAAGCACGCTCGAATATACTAACGAGCATCACAGCCATCACATTTAATGCTAAGGAGTATCGGGCTGCAGGTGCTGTTGTCTCTGAAGATTTGGGCAGGCAAAAATGCCACACAAAAGGGTCCAAAGATTTTCCGTAGAGATCTGCCTCTCTCGTGCATGCAGACTGCCTCTGTGATGCGGGGAATATAGCCGTGTGCTCCTTAGTGCGCTGCAGCAGCCAAAAGCAGCCCCATACCTCTAAAAAAGCAGGTCTGGAGGTTGTAAAATACGACCAGCTCAACTTTTCTCTCGTAATATTTCGCTGATTTTTTTAATTTTTTTTTTTTTTTCACTGAGCCTTACTGCGGTTTGATTGCATTTAAAGTTAATTACGATCCTATTAAAATAGGTGAGGAATAGGTGTTACCAGGCTGGGTAAAGTTGGAAACAAATGCACAATGAAAGCAGCAGCCCGCTATCTGCCTGGTCCAAAGGTGGAATATTTCAATGTGGTGCTTTAGATAACCTTGGGTTGGTCTCCAAAAGTGCAACAGTATTTTGAAATGCGTTTGAAAGCTAAAGGTGGTAGTAATCTGATTTTATTTTCCCTTCAAAAGTGCACTAAAGCCTTCTTTTCGAACGGCGTGTGTCGAAGAATCCCAAAACGGAAAATTTTCTCCTATCAAAATGTACTTTGCAACCTCTAGGTCGATTTTTTACCCTACGTGTGCATGGAGATTCTCTTTATCTCAATTGTGTTTAACAGCCCAGGTCTAGGTTGATGTGGGGCAAATTTCTTTCTGGTGGGGAAAAAAAAAATCTGAAAGAAAAATGGAAAGAAAAAAAAAAATCCGAGGCAGAGAGTGTTAATTTCTTGTATATCTTTTGGGCTGGGAAAACGTCTATGTCTGCTCCTAGGTGTGCTTGTGTAATTCAGCTGATGGCTGGGGGGATGCTGCTTCAAAATACAGCGCGAGGGTATTTGGTAATTGGGATATTTTCGTAGCAAGTGTCGTGGGAGCCCGAGGCGGCCACGGCGAGGCTAGACCCGTTAAAATGTGGCCATGGGGCTGATGGCAGGTCAAATATTGTTGAAACGCTGAAACGCCAGCTGAAAACTTGGGAGCCCGTTTCTGGAAGGGGCAGGGGTGCGGGGCGGCCGCCAGGCAGGGTGCCGTGGGGTGGGGACAGGCGAGCCCAGCCTGGCAGCAGGTCCCCTCGCTGTGCCCACACCTCACCCGGGCTGTGTTTAATGCCCACATCCACCATATCTGCCAGACACTGCAGAGAAGGGGTCATGGCCAAGGGTACACTCTAACAGCCTGAGGTATTTTTTATTTTTTTTTTCTTCTTCTTCTTTGATTTTGATAGAGGAAATCAAGTCTGATACTCCAACAAGCAATTGGCTAACTGCAAAGAGTGGCAGAAAGAAGAGGTGTCCTTATACTAAACACCAAACACTGGAATTAGAGAAAGAGTTCTTATTCAATATGTATCTCACTCGAGAGCGCCGTCTAGAGATCAGTAAGAGCGTAAACCTCACTGACAGGCAGGTCAAGATTTGGTTTCAAAACCGCAGAATGAAGCTCAAGAAGATGAGCAGGGAGAACCGAATCCGGGAACTGACCGCTAATCTGACCTTCTCTTAAACCCTAACCCCGGGGGGGGCACCAGTGAGGAATGGGCACAGCACCGCCACTTGCTAAAGGCAGGAGAGACTCTGGCAAAACCCGGCATTTTCCAGTTTTGTTTTGTTTTGTTTTGTTTTGTTTTCTGATAGAATGTGACTCTTCGTCCTTCTTTTAGCGCTGCAAGTGAATATGTATTACTATGATGAGTATATATAAAACCTAGCACGTGTAATTTATTTTTGTTCTCATCGTAATGCAGGGTAACTATTATTGAATATTATCATTTGGTCTTAACTTATTGGAACTGTCGAACATCCAAGCAATGTGACTTTTTCATGTTTTTACTAACAAAATGGTATTTATGTGGGGCTGTTACACGGGCCATAACGTTTTGAGTACATTCAATACTTTAAGAAAAAGGGGGGGGGGAAACTTTGGGGGCGGGGGGAAAGAGAAGCACATTATAATGTAACTATCCTCTCAAATGAACTTAGAGATTGTCCTTCGTAAAATGGAATACTTCCTTCTTCTCCATTGTAGACATTTCCTTGTGGTGCATATGTGGAATAGTAGTCGTTCAGCAGCAATATGTCCTTCTTGTGCATGTTCTGTTCGCATGTATAATGCAATAAACTCTGTAAACTACTGCGGTTCCTTTGGTTTTCTACAAATGTTTAAAGTACGGATGCAGGACGGCCTCCTGATCCTTCTCTATCAGCAGCTCTTTGGACTGATGTACCTTCTTTGCCATTTTCTGGTCTTTGTGTGTGTCTGCCTGGTTTTCTTTCTTTCTTTCCCCCCCTTTTCTCTTTCTCTCCCCCCCCCCCCCCCCTTCCTTTTTTTAGGGGTGGGGTGGAGACTGGGGCGGGAAATGATGTAAACCTAATTCATTTATAATTGTGCCTGTAAACAAATGATTAATTGATAAAATGTTGTGTGATGTTCGCAGTCTGACAAAGTGAATGGGAAAAAAAAAAAAAAAGAGAGAGAGAGAAAGGGGAAAAAAAAGAAAAACATAGTAAAATATTATGACCTAAACTGGACATCCTCATCCAATCAACTCATAAATGGTAAGTGATAAAAAAATCTTTCTACTACAAGCTGTCAGCAATATGTGTGTCATTTTATTTGACGTTCGTATGTTGATCTAAAAAATCACTGCGTGCTTATAATGTGTAGACTTTGATTTCGTGTCTTTACTCGCTTAAAAAAACCCCCATCATACCAAATGCAAAGCTGGGTATAAGTAAATGTTAAGGAGGTCGGCGCTTGGTCAGTTCGAGAGCTTTCAGAAGATGGTGGATGGGAAAATATTCCCTCAAACATCTGGCAAGGTTGTCTTTTTTGAGCAGAAACGCTCCCAAGTGTGCTTACAAAAGTACACCAGCCTCTTCAGACCTACTTTTGTCACACTGCACCGTTTCTATTTGCTCAGAGATGGTTTTATTTCGCGCAATTCCATTTTAGTAGCACACATCCAGATAATGAAGTTCACGACTCTTAACCCTTTCTGGACATAGCTGAAAAATGTTATTATCAGGGCTCTGCACTGGAAGCTGAGGAAGGGCGTGTGTGTGAGAGAGAGCGCGGGTGAGCGCTTGTGTGAGTAGAAATACTAAGCAGAACTGCAAATGGCTTGCAAATGAACATGACTCCAAATTGAAGTGCAAATACTTGGGCATACTTTCACCTTCAATCAGTACTGGAAAAATAGCCTGGCTACTGTTTGCCCTGGGAAACCAGCTTGCTCACAATCAACGCCCATTCCTCCCCTAAGCAGTTGCTAAATCAAGAAATTAAACGCAAGATAGTGCCAATGTTGTCTGACTTGGTGACACTGATATCATGTTGCAGCTGGTGGCGTTGCATTTTGCTCTCTTGTCGCTGGTATTTAATTTAAGCCAATGCTTTCTCATGTGCACGTTTACTCGTAGGGCAGAGGTCTATTTTCCTCAAACCAAAGCATCATCATTTTGAAGCTGCGGGAGCCGCAAGCACATAGGTATTTTGTGTTTGCTCTCGTTTCGAATACAAACAACAAAACGGCGCTCAAAAAACCCCTCTGTAAATATTGCGTACATTTAAACCGTCTTTTCTTTTCCTTTAAAGATACTCGCTACATCACCAAAGAAGTTTCAGCAGTGGGAAGTAATTAGCTGGATTCATACTAAGAGTTTAACGTATATAAAAAAGGAGGCTGACTCTAATGTGCCTGCTTTATCAATGTATAGCTGTGTGAAGCGAGGAGTAATTCTTCGCCATCCCACAAACCCCGCTTCTAGAGAAAAATATGAGACAAGTATGAAAACGCAAAGGAAAATGTCAAAGTGAGATGGTAAAAAAAGGGGTTTTTTTAAAAAAAAGCGAGAAAGAAAAAAAGAGAGAGAAGAGAAAAGGAAGAAAACAACCTAAGAGAGTAATAAATCATTGAATAAACAGGAATTTCAGTCCCTTCCTCATAACGGCCCGGGAGTAGGAAGTGTTTTCGCGGCGCTGCTGCCGGTGCCCTCGGCGGGCCGTGCTGCGGGCTCTCCGCTAATCCTGTGCCTTTCCTCCAGATCCCGACACAGACACCGTCCCCCGCCCGGGAGAGCAGGCGCGGGCAGAAGACCGTGGGTAATCGAGTTTTCAATACTAACCGGGCACCGTTTCGCTCGGGGAAGGATAACCGGGCCGACCGGGAGGGGAGGGGAGGAAAGAAAAGAAAGCAAAGCGGGCAAAAATTTCACGTAGGCATTGAACGTGGCCAGCGCGGCCCGGCCCGGCTCGCCCTGAACTAGGGGCGGCGGAGGCAGCTCTGGCGGCGAGCGGGGGGCAGCGGCAGCCCCGCGACCCTCGGCGGACGGGGCTCTGCCCGCCTGCCTGCCTGCCTGCCTGCCTCCACTCCTCTGGGCAGCGTTTGCCCGCGTCCCCTCCCGGGCCGCGCTGGGCACTGTAAGGGGGGGCTGTGTTGGAGCTGCGTAGCCCCAAAATTTCGCAGATACAGGAGCATGTGTTCAGCCACACGTCAGTTGTGCTCGGAGACACAGGCTTTGCTGTTTCCATCCGTCCATTTTATTAGGGACACATTAATCTATAATCAAATACACCTCATAAAATTTTTATTGAGAGGCATAAAATCATTACAGAGGTCTTCCACCTGTTTTAAAACAACACAATGGGCATCTCTTTTAAAAAGTGTATCCTTTCCATGGAAACTTTCTGTCCGGGGGTGGGGGGAGCGGATAATAATACCCGCACATGCTCTGAAATATGGAAGTACCGCAATGTGCTTTTACTGTAACATTTTCCTGTTTTATGAGAAGTCGTTACAGTCCCAGCTTGCGATGGTTTGTTTTTACAGGCAAGAATCCCCCTTTCCCAGCGGGTTTCCTCAGCAGCTTGGAGTGTGATTAGCAAGCCAAGGCTGTTGGATTTATTTAAACACCCTGCCTCTCATTGATTAAGAAATGAATGGCAGAAATCACCCAAAGGAGGTGAAGAAATAGTCCGCGCCCGCCGCGGCCGTGGGCTGCCAGCGCGGCCACGCCCGCCGCGCCCCGGGCAGGCAGGGCGGGCAGGGCGGGCAGGGCAGGCAGGCAGGCAGGCGGGCAGGCGGGCGGGCAGGCGGGCAGGGCAGGCGGGCAGCGAAGGCGGGCAAGGCAGGCGGGCAAGCAGGGCAGGCGGGCAGGGCAGGGCAGGGCAGGCAGTGCGGGCGGGCAAGCGGGCAGGCGGGCAGGCAGGGCAGGCAGGGCAGGCAGGCGGGCGGCCCCGGCGCGGTCCGGGCGCGCAGCTGGCGCGGCGCGCTGTGCGGGGCCGTTGTTGATGATGATTTTTTTTTTAATCACAGCAGCCCCAGTTTAGCGGATTGATTTACTCGCAGTATTGGTAAATATGATCACGTGGGCTCCGCAACCAATGGTTGAGGGTTGCAGTCTGCAAAATACTACGATTGTTCTCCGGGAGGGTATCATATACAGTTAACAGTGTAACCTTTTATATGACTAAGAGGGGAGCCTAAAATGTCGTCTAGTGGCACCATAAGTAACTATTATGTCGATTCTCTCATAGGCCATGAAAGCGAAGAAGTTTACGGGAGTAGATTCGTCCAGGGAGGTCACAGTGCGACCTCCAGGCCATCAGGTGTTGCAGAGAGTTCAGATTTTTCCTCCTGTAGCTTTGCACCAAAATCCACCGTGTTCTCCACCTCCTGGTCCACGGTTCACCCTCAGCCGTCTGCGGCAATGACCGGGATCTACCACCCCTACATGCACCAGCCCCACTTAGGGGCAGCCGACGCCGGCCGCTACGTGCGCTCCTGGATTGAGCCCTTCCCGGGCTTCCCGGGCGGCGGCGGCGGCGGCGGCAGCGGCGGAGGCAGCGGCGGCTCCGCGTCCAGCTCCGGCTCCTCCAACGGGCGCCACTACGGGATAAAGCCGGAGACGGGAGCAGCCGCCTCCTCGTCTTCCTCCTCCTCCTCCTCCTCCTCCAAAAGGACTGAGTGCTCCTCGTCCCGGGAGTCCCAGGGGATCGGTGTGCCCGAGTACACGTGCAGCTCCTTCCTCCAGGAGCCCCGGGAGAAGGCGGCTGCCGGCAGCTCCAAGGACCCCGCCGCTTGCAGCCACAACCCCAGCCCGAGCAGCGATCTGAAGGAGGAGAAACAGCAGCAACTTGACCCAAGTAAGTAAAAAAAAAAAAAAAAAAAAAAAAAGGGGGGGAGAGAGAGAGGGAGAGAGGCAGAGAGGGGTAGAGAGAGAGGGAGAGAAAGAAAGAAGAAAGAAAGAAAGAAAGAAATTGCCCCTTTGATTTATTGCCGAAACCTGTAAGGCTCGAATGTGCAAAACTGATAGTTTTACTAACCTATAAAAACGTCTAGACGCCTACCCCAGCGCAAGCAGCAACAAGCACCCATAAAAGACTCCACATAACCACCTACCATCAAGACATCATTTGTACAGTAAACAGACTGGGGCATTAAGGCTTTTATGATAATTCCTCCAAAGTTGTGAAAACAGTCCATCCTTCGTTAAATTAATTTAACGACCTTTCTCTCCCCCCCGCCCCCCGTTCCCTATATACCTCCCTTCTTCCAGATAACCCTGCAGCAAACTGGATCCACGCTCGTTCAACGAGGAAAAAGCGTTGTCCCTACACAAAGTATCAAACTCTGGAACTGGAAAAGGAATTTCTCTTTAACATGTACCTCACCCGAGACCGCCGTTACGAAGTAGCTAGGATTTTAAATCTCACAGAGAGACAGGTCAAAATCTGGTTTCAGAACAGAAGAATGAAAATGAAAAAGATGAACAAGGAGAAAGGCAATAAAGGAGACTAACGCTGGGGTAGAAACACAGTTGGGGGATATTGCTTTAGTTTTGAGTTTGGGGCTTTTGGGTTTTGTTTTGGGTTTGGATTTTTGGTTGTTTTTTGGGGGGAGGTGTCTGGTTTGGTTTTTTTTTCGGTTGGTCTGGTTTTATTCTTCCCCTGCCCCCTTAGCCCCCCATAGGTTTCTCCTCCTCCTCCCGCGCCCCCCCACCCCAGGAACTTTAAATCAATCTGGTCTCTTTTTTTTTTTTTTTTTTTTTTTTTTTTTTAAGATAGAAGTGAAATGTGGTCTATGTCAGGTATTTTGGGAAATTTTGTCTTGCTCGCCAACGTGTTTTGCAGAGTCGCTTCATTTCCCCCCTCCTCCTTCCCAGACCGTTTGGTTGATGATATTGTGAGTGCACGTTAGCTTTGGAACTCCATCTGATGTTAAATGTTTGACATGTTTCTTAAAAGTGATGTAGTCTAGATAGTTACTTTGCCAAAATGAAGGTAAGGAAATTAATTATAATTACGATAATAAAATATACATTAAATTACAGTCGCTTAAATCAATGGGGGTGCTGTGTTGTCCACGATTTACTAAGAGGAAACCTTACCCAAAACCTCTGCTTTCTAGGTCTGAATTTCGCTCCCTCGCAATAGATGCCACAGCGAGGCCACGAGCTATTCCCCCCCTTTAGTGCACTATTAGGAGGTTGTCTCATCCTTGAAGCCGTTCGCAATAGGCCTAACGTCTCCCGGTCCCCCGGCTAGCTGGCGTCCCTGCCCCCGGTGACTGTTGTATTAATTAACCACCCCGTGTCTCGAACTACAGACCTGTTGTAATTGTTGTCAGTTATTACACAATAAAGTCTGCCGTGACCGAACGACAGCGCTGCGGTGAGAGGAGAAATCTGTGCACGCCTCGCGATGCCCTCCGCGCCGCCGACCCCACCGCGCAGCCCCCGCGCAGCCCCCGCGGAGCCCGCCGCGGGCAGAGCGCTGCCGGGCCGGGGCCGCGGGAAAAACCGGCCGCGCTGCCGGGGCAGCAGCACCTCTGGCAGCCACAAAGGCCGGAGGAAAATCAGTTCCCCCCGCCCCGCCAAAACCCAGGCATTTGCTCTTGGAGGTCAGTGGCGGAGGGCCGGCCGCGGCCGGCTACGCGCCGCGTAGGTGCGCTGCTGCCCTGCCGCTCCGGGTGCCGAAGGTGCTTTCGTCTTTGCAACATCAGCGATCTCTTGGGATAATTTAGGAAATATTTCCCCACCGGCGCTCCAGAGCCAATGAAGCAAAATGATGCCTATTCTCTCAAACCTTTTTTTTTTTTTTCCTTGGGGGGGGGGCCGTTTCTAACCTCTGCGCTCTGTAATCTGAAGGTTGGGAAGCTCTGGGGGGACACGGCTGCTTCCAAACCTTCAGCTTTGTTGGCTCATTTAGCAACGCGTCTCATGCCTTCTGCATTTATAAACACACATGACTTTATCAAGATAATTGAGATGAAGTTCATTGTAAAAAATGCTTTGTTTAAAGAGCAACCATTAAAATGAAGGACCCGTAAATATTTACGAGCAGTTCGGTTAATTCAAGATTAAGGGGAGAGCTAAGAGACATGGTGTTTAATGCTTTTTACCTCTGTAAAAAAAAAAAAAAAAAAAAAAAAAAAAAAGCAAAAGCATGCAGTGCCAGGAAAAGGTGTTGCATTGCTTCCCATCCATTGTCGAGAAGATACCTATAATTCTTTTAAAACAGGAAGAACCGTGGTATAATAAAACCATTGAGATGGCTAGACGTCTGGACCTAATGAGTTTACGATATGCTATGGCGCTTTTCTTTGAAACCACCTTATTTTGATGTTTGTGTTTGTTAGAGGGGGAAAAAAGGCCAAAAAATGCAGACAAACTAGGTCTTAAAATCTTGGACTATAAATTTCAATATGTCAGCGTTGGGCCAAGGCAACAGACTCAAAAAAGACCCGAAGGTCACGAAACTGAGAGATTTTACAAAGTCCACTGATTTGTTGAAATGTATTTTATTGGATATTGTACTGCGACGAATACTACGACGTTAGCCTCCATATTTTCGAAAATAACCATGGAGGGGGGTGATCTATAACTAACAACACGTAAATAATATTCTTGCCACACACTCTATTACTTTGATTCCAGCAGAGGCTCTGTTAAGAATTTGTCACCCAGCCCACACCATATCTTTTTAATATTTTATTTCCGGCAGATTCACAGATTTTACCTTGTATATTATCTCTCCCCCCCCCCCCCCCCCTTTGTTTACCTATTTCTAATATTGTGTGCGTTTATTTCAAAATGGCAGAAAGGAAACCAAACATCTCGAACAACGAAACGCAGTTCTTCCATGGAAATTACTTCTAGTGTCAAACTGAACAATAATTTAATTCCTACCCGTTGGTTGTGTTAATATATGTTTGTACGTATGCACTGTCGCGTGCACACGCATTATACCGAATAATTCACAAGCATGTGTGATGAAGGGGGGAGGTGAACAAAGATTCATCTTTACTTTCGTTTACATAAATCAATCAATAAATACATAAATGCACGGGCAAACAAAATAACATGTTCAAGACAAAAACGTATAACTCTGAGACTACCACACATGGAGAATTCGTGGTGTAATATGTGGGGAAACATGATCGAAAACGCGATAGCAGCGCTCTTCAAAGCTCAGGCGTATTTCCTGGCTGCCATGTGTAAACGAGGCGCATTCTTTGTATGTAGTTAATTATAGCACTGGCAAAAAAATGAAAGAGGGTCACCGAAATGTGCTAAGAAAATGGCACTGTAAACTCCGACCGACAGAAAAAAAAAAAAAAAAAAAAAGAGGGGGGGGGAATGAAAAGGAAGAAAACCAACGCAAACCCAGAAAGCAAAGGAAGAGCCGCTCGTCACCGAGCACCTCGCCGGAGCCGTGCAGGGCCGCGCCGGCGTCCCGCAGCGCCCGTTTGGGTTTCTGGCGGAACCACCGGCCGGCGAGGGGGCCGGGAGAGCGGCGGGCAGCGCGGGCAGCGCGGGGCGGGAGGGCGCTGCCTGCCGCCGCCGCTCGCCGCCGCCAGAGGGCGCCCGCGCTCCACCCTAGCGCCGCCGCCGCGCCCCGCTCTCCGCGCAGCGCTCCGCACCCCGCGTCTCGCTCTCCGCGTCTCTGGCCGCGGGGAACCGCGGTTTCACCGCTAGCACCGCAGCCCCACGCGGCTGACGGGGCTGGCCCGTGGGACTGGCGCCCCGACGGGGGAAGGATGAGGAGGGGCGGGGGGGCACTGTTGCGGATGCGGAAAGTCCCTCCGCGCTGCTCCGCAGGGTGAGGCGGTGATTCTCTGCCGCCGGTCCCCCCCATCCCGCCCTTCCCGGCCTGGCCTCCTGCCTTCCCGCTGCTGTCTTGCGATGGGCTTTTGTTGCCGTCTGTCCTTGTAGCACCAAAAATCCGTGTGCCCCCTCCCTCCAGGACTCTGCCCGCCCCCCGCCTGTCCGTGGACTGCACGGGGGTCCCTGAGCCTCCGCCGCCTGCCCAGAGGCGTGTGCCCCGGGCCGCGGGGCCCTGCCCGGGCGGGGGTATCGCTGCGGGCCCAGGGCCCGTCCGGGCGCTGATGTGCGGGGCAGCCGGGCTGGTCACCTAGACAAAGCGAGTTAATTGGCATGGAGGCGGGGGGGAGGGGGGGGGGAGCGGCGTGTGATGGGGAAGGAGCCTGCGATGCCTTTTATGTAACCACAAGTATTTTTTGTCAATTCGCACCAGACGGTCACACGTGGCTCTGGCGGGGCCCGTATTATATTTCACCTACATTTTTCGTTTCTTTTCAGAATAGGGCGGACTCGAGCTCCTGGGGGTGTCTGTCCGAAAAGCCGGTTCCCACTGCAGGACGAAGCAGGGAAGAGAGGACTGGAGACGGCGCTTCTCGGGGAGCGGGGGCCCGAGGGGGCGGCCGGCCGAGGAGCCGGGGCAGCGCCGGGCCCGCGGGCAGCGCCTTCCTTCCTTCCTCCCGGCGAACAGGGCTCGCTTTTTTCGGACCGCGTCCCCGAGCGGTGCTAACCGCTCACCCACACATTTTTCTTTTCTTTTTTTTTTTTTTTTCCCTCCCTCTCTCTGCCTCGGTAATGACGTCCACCAAGGGTGAAATGATGGAAAGTATATTCATAGGCATGATTTCCATTAAGTATCAATTAACCTGGAGCCTCAGCCATGCGTGCACGGCGTCAAGGGTAAATGTGCATCTCATTTCCCAGCTCTCCGCTCGCCTGCAAGGAAATGCCCCGGAGGGCCCGCGGGCACTGGGGCCCGCCCGCCGCACGCTGCCGCCCTTCGGACCCCCCAGCTGTCCTCGCCGGCACCCCCGGGTCCCTCGGCGGGGCTCTGTCCGCCCCGGCCGGCGGTGCAGGCCGCGCTGCACTGCTCAGCCGCGGCCCTGAGCCCCGGGCAGCGCGACCGGGGCGGGCCGGGCGGCGTGGCCCCGGGCAGCGCGCCCGCGGTTATCGCGCGGGATCTGCGCGGCCGCCTCGCCCCTGCGCGGCGGGGGTATCGACGGCTCCTGGCGAGCGCGCACCGGCGGGGGGAGCGGGGGTGCCGCGGCCGGGGTGGATCCGGGCAGGGTTGGGCCGGGTTTTTTTCTTGCCTGAGGAGCGGCACATGTAAACTGAAGCCAAAAGTCCCCCCTGAGCTCATGAGCGTGTGTGTGTGTGTGTGTGTGTGTGTGCGCGCGCGTGTGCGTGCGCGGGCTGCTGTGTGCCTAATAGGAAATAGTAAAAGCAGTGAGGCAGGTCATTTTGGGAGCGATTATATTCCAGTCCTGGTCACCACATACACGGAGAACAGGAGCGGGGAGCGCACGGGCGAGCGGCGGCGGCGGCATGAGCGCGGCGTAGAGACACCGGCGGCGGCGGCGGCGGCGGCGGGAGCAGCGCCCCGTGCCCGCGCCCGCGCCCCCGCCCGCCGCTGCCCCCTCCCCGATGAGCTCCTACTTTGTCAACCCGCTGTACTCCAAGTACAAGGCGGCGGCGGCGGCGGCGGCGGCGGCGGCGGCAGCGGCGGGGGAGCCCATCAATCCCCCGTACTACGACTGTCACTTCGCGCCCGAGGTGAGCGGCCGCCACGCCGCCGCCGCCGCCGCCGCCGCTGCCGCCGCCCTGCTCTACGGGAACGGCGCGGCCGCCGCCGGCTTCCCGCACCCCGCGCCCGGCGGGGCGGGGGGCGGCGGCGGCGGCGCGGCCTCGGACTTTTACCACCCAGCCGGGGGGAGCCCCACGGCCGCCTACCAGCCGCCTCCTCCTCCCCCCGCCGCGCCTCCGCCTCCTGCCCCCTGCAGCGGGGTTACCTGTCACGGGGAGCCCGCTAAATTTTACGGATACGATAACTTACAGAGACAGCAGATTTTTACGACACAGCAAGAGGCCGAGCTGGTACAATATCCTGACTGTAAATCGTCCAGTGCTAATATTGGCGAGGAACCAGACCACTTAAATCAGAGCTCGTCTCCTGCTCAAATGTTTCCCTGGATGAGACCACAAGGTTGGACGCAGTCAAAAATTTGCTTCCATCTCACGTCTGAGTTTGAAACTTTCTTTTCCTCCTCCCGCTTCTTTCTCGCTGCCTCTCGCTCCCTGCCTCTGCCTCCCTCGCTCCCCGCCTCTCTCCCCGCGATTCCTATCACCGCGGTGGCTTGCGATAATAAAGCGATACAGTGAGCCAACAGAAAGCTCTGCAGAAGGCGGCTGTCACCCCAAGAGTAGCCTTAAAGTCGCCTCTCGGACACAGCGGCGCAGGGGACACGCTCGCTCGGCTCCCGCCGCCGCCGCCTGAGCGGGAAGGGCGCAGGGCAGGGGGGGGGCCGCTGGCCAGATAATAAAGTGACCCCGTAAACTCGGCCCCGTAAACCCCGACGCAGGGGGAGAGCTGAGGCCCTTCGTGCAGCTGCTATTGCTGTTTTTCCCGCACTCGTGGGTAAAGCTCTAGGCTCCTCCGTGCCCCCCACTTTCTCTCCCTGCCTTTCTGGGGGGGCTTCTCTCGAGGGATTTCCAAGGGGACCCGAGCCCCCGCTCTCTGCCTGCGCCTTGTTTTGAACGACCACACCAACCTGCAAAACCCTGTGTTTTTGTTTTAAACAGCAGCGCCGGGTAGGAGGAGAGGAAGACAAACATACAGCCGATTCCAGACTCTAGAGCTGGAAAAGGAGTTCCTCTTTAACCCCTATCTGACCAGGAAGAGGAGGATCGAGGTGTCCCACGCACTAGGACTCACCGAGAGGCAGGTAAAGATCTGGTTTCAGAACAGGAGGATGAAATGGAAAAAAGAGAACAACAAGGACAAATTCCCCGCTTCCAGACAGGAGGGAAAGGAAGGGGAGGCCAAAAAGGAAGCACATGATCTGGAAGAAGACAGAGCTGAAGGCCAGACGAATTAAATTTTGCCCTAAAAGCCTTTGTGTTAGGCTATCAAAAATAACCAGCGCCATAGCCCGACATCTCGGCCCGTTTCCCCCTGTACGTGGTCCTGCCGTGGGACGAGTGACCCCGTGTCCCTCCGCTTGACATTTTTCTGCTTCGGGTGCTTCAGTTGTTTGTGGTTTTGTTTTGGTTTTTGTTTTTAACCGTATCCGGAACAATCTCTAGATTTAACAGTTCATCTTCTTCTTTTGCAAATTTGATACAGAGTTTGTAGCAATACATTTCTAATGATATATATAAATATATATATATTTTTTGCAATCTTAAAAGACGGTGATTGCGGGAAACGACATAAACTTCCTAATAATGAATACCAATAAGCAAGACATTTAACGATGCTTTATTAATCAAGACAAGTGCACTTGTACTATTTTAATTCTTGTTCTTATGTTGAGTAAATTAAATAAATTTAATAAATTTGAAGAAAAGATCTTAGAAATATATTTAACCTTCTGCTATTGATATTTGATTAAAATAAACCAAATTTATTCAAATATAAAATGTATCGGCTTCCTGATATCCTTTTTGGAATCCACTCCTCCAATAACCCTCAGAGCCTCTCCGCGTCTGGACTAACTCTCCCCTGCGCCTTTCCCCCGTCCTTCTCCCGATGCCGGGTGTTTCCGCGGGGTCAGGGAATGGCACATTGGGTACAAACCCTGGTTTTCGCTCCCTGCCGCCTGCACACCCTGCCACCGCCACCGCCATTTCGGGGGCCACCGGCCACGGGCTCTGCGGGGCCGTGGTCGAAACAGCGACCAGCGGGGACTGTGGCCCCACCTGCGGGCCGAGCCCACGCTGCGGCCCGGCCCTGGCACCCCCCTCGACGTGTGCGCCCGGGCGCTGCTTTCGCCTTTTCCTGAGCCCCCCCCCGGGCGGGTGGGCGGCGGGGCGGGGGGGGTGGGCACTGCCGGCACACGCGGCCCTTTACCCCGGGGAGCGGCGCGCTGCCGGCCCGGCTGGGGGGACGGGTCCGGGGCGCACGCCGGGCCCCCGCCGGCCCCGGGGGCTGCTCCCACCCTTGCGGGGCTTCCAGCCCCGCCACGCAAACCGCGGCCAGGCCAGGCCTAGCCTCCCCCGCAGATGGCGGACGAGCAGAGAAATGCAAAACTTTCGTAGCCTTGCGTGGGGGTTTCTCGGGAGCTGCAATGGTTAGCGGTCACAAACCACGCGTAAGCAGATAGAAGGGCATTTTTTTTTCCCCCCCCTAAATATCGTCTCGCGGCTTGGGTGCGTTTCCCAGCGGAGGCCGCAGCCGGCGACGGCAAAGCCTGCCGCACGGTTCCCCGCAGCTACGGGAAGAGAAATCCCCTCTGATCAGTAAAACGGTTTAATTTATCTCCCCCTCTCCCCTCCCTCCCCTTTCTGCCGCTCTGCGGAGGGGTCCCGCAGACCGCGGTATCTGAGAGGACGGCCGAGAGCAGTCCTTTTTAGGAACAGCAGGCAGAGGGCTGAGGTATAAATCCCTACCAAGATTTCTGCGTCATTTTCTCCCCACCGCCTCACGCCCCCGTGAGTGATGGTTCCGTGAAGGGAACCGCAGGGACCCGCCAGTCGCTGCGACAAACACCACAAATTTATACGATCTGCCCGAGAAACGAGCGTGCTCCCGACGGAGCAGGGACCGAGCCGGGGCCCCGCTCGGCAACTCACACCCAGGGGCCTGGGGAGCCGCCGGCCACCGGCCGCCGCCACGCCCGCCCGGTGCTGGGGCCCTTCTCCCGCTCCCGGGAGCGGGCCCGGCCCGGCCCGGCCCGGAGGGAACCGCCGTCCCGGGGTCGGGGTTTGTGCTGCGGATTTGGTTCATTTCGTTTCCCTTGCTCTTCCCCTCTCCCCACCACCGAGCCAGGCAGGCTTCCACTCCTGCAAAGCGCCTACAGGGAGGCACAAGCAAGCGGAGCTATTGTTCTCGGTTTATTTTAATCGCGTAGTTGGTTAAAGGTTGTAAACGAGGGAAACTGCAGCAAAGCGGTGAAGTAAACATTTTGCTGCATGGATTTGCATAAACACACCGGTACCCCTAGTGTCCAGGAAGGACGTGGGGCTGATGGCGGCGCGCTTAAGGAAACCCAGTCGCTTGATGCGTGAAAACCCCCTACGCTTTTCAAAATAATACCCGTTGCTAGTTGCACCGATATGTTGGGTCCCCGGACAGGGAAAAAGCCTCTTTCGTGTGCTGCGCTTGCGGCCGAGGCTTGACGTGGCGGGGTCCCGGCGGGCCCTGCCGCGGGGAGAGCCGTGCCGGGGCCGCCCGCCGCAAACCGGGGCTGCCTGCGGGGGGAACCGCACATCGGAGACCTTCACATCCGAGCGGAGCACTTCCTGCGCTAACATTTGTCCGGGGAAGAGATGCTGCCGTAGTTGTTTTTGATTTCCAGACAAAGAGGATAAAATTAAAATATTCCTGAAGAAGTTTCCGTTAGCGTCGCTCTCCCTGGGCCGACTGGGAACGCAGCCACGCAGGCAAAAACTGACTTCCTTGTGCGCACATCATTTGCGAAGGCCTAGTGGTAACTGAGATCGTCCCTGTCTTATTTATTAAGAAAAACAAAAGATCGCTGTAGTTGTTAAGGCATTTCCCCCCGTAGGCTGGCAGCTGAATCTTTCCTTCCTTCATACTTGGAGTCCTGCTAAGAAAAAGAAAAGCGAGCCAAAGTTGGCCCAGGCGGCCAGTAAAGCCCCCGGTAAAATCGGAGCCATCGAGCTCCGGATCAGGGAGCGGTATTTTGGCAGGGAAAAGCCGTGGCTGCGCGGGTCGCGGCGGCAGCAGCGGCGAGAGGCCGCTTGCGACGGCCGCAGCGCGGATGTACCGCGCGTTTGGTTTCCGCGAAATTTCTCCGTTCCCACGTCGGGCAGGTCTGCGCGGCCGTGGGTGCCGCAGAGCCACCGCGAAAGGTGCCGGTGCCCCGGCCGGGGGACGCGCTGCACGGCTGTGACATTCACGGGTGTGCAACTGCTGAAGCAGCGTGTTTAAAAGATCCTACGTCTTTAGGAGTGTTTATTTTTGTTCGCTCTGTTTTCGAGGCAGGTACAATCAACACGGAGGCCACTGATGGAGGCCTCTGGCTATTCCCTGAAACAAAACTTGAGCAAGAAACACCCACAATATCCCGTCTCCGAGCCGAGCCTTCCCTGTGGACATGGGGCCGGTTTTTAGGCTTTTCGAGTACTTTCTAAGAATCGGATTTTCCCTGTTGGTGCCCCAGGTCCGAGCGCCTCCGGGAAGGTTTCTTCGGGGGCGGAGGCGGCCGCGCCCGGGGAGGCTGCGGACAGCCTGGGCGCGATGACAGCGCCCGGCGCAACCTGTGGGAACGGCACACCGGGGTGGGGAAGCGGCTTGGACTATTTTTAGGCCAGCGACGGCTTCGGCTTCAGTAGTGGGCGCTAAAGGAAATGTGGTTTCTTTTAGGGCCCGGCGGGGGGAGGGGGGGAGGGGGGGGAAGCGGGTTAAACCCCCTTTCGTTGGGGCAACACACGGACCCACGGGCACAGCGCGGTCCCCCCCTTTCGTGCGACTCCGCGGTCGCTGCGCGGGGGCTCGCCGCTCTCCGCTCCCCGCGCGGATCTTCCGCGCCCCAGCCGTGCCCGCGGGGCCCCTCCACCGCGCCCGGGGCGCGCAGGCCGCGGGCAGGCGGGACCAAGGACTCAGTAAAAGCGCAGCGCGCAGGCGAAAGAAACATGGCGCTGGGAAGCAGTATGTGCAAAATCCGCAAGGAATTGCAGTAAATTCCTTTTTGTTTGAAGAAAATTTACAACTTGGTAATAGACCTTTTTATGACCTATTTGGGCTCGTCATTGGCTGCGGCTGGTCATGTGCAGGCAGCGAGCGCTTTCATGGCCTTTTCCTGATTTCCCTGGCGAATTTCCCCCTGCATTCTGCCTTCAGAGAGCCTCAGCCCCTCTTTTTCTAACCTTTGTCTAGACTGAGGTGTATGGCAGTCGCCCTCATGTTTGTGCCCCGCGCCCCAAAACCCGCGGCCGGTCCCGCCGCCGCCGCTCTGACACTTCCCCGGCCCCGCGCCGTCTCCTCTCCCGCGCCCGCGGGGGGATGCGCGGAGCCCCGCGCCCGCCGCCGCACCGCCTCCAGCCCCTCGCTCCTCGGCCGCCGGTGGTTGTCGCCGCTGCCGCTGCCTCCTCCGGCACACGGATTGCTACGCGGGTGCGAAATGGATTACAGCGACCCTCCCGGGCTCCTCCGCAGGCGGGTAGTGCTGCGAACTGGTAAGCACTCGGCTCCCCTCGGGTTGTCCGCCGGTACTCCGCGCCCGCGCACCGTCCCGCTCCGCGGCACGGTGCCGGCTCCCCTGTCCTGCCCCGTTGGGTCACCTGTACCTCGCAGCCCCTTGTTCTTGCTATGGATATTATTATTATTATTATTGCTACTGTTGCTGGTGCTGCTATTGCTACTGTAATTACGGGTGTTATTGTTATTAGTATTAATAATAGTTGTGGGTATGCCGCGGGGTGCGTGCGGCTGTTGCGCGGTCTGGCGCGGAATAGGCGCTGCGGGCCGCGATGGCGCGGGGTTCCGCGACCCTCCGCGCCGAGGGGTGGAAGGCTGAGGCGCAGTGCGCGCAGGCGGCTTCTCTCCTGCCGCGGGGTTTCTTCCAATAAAAGGCCTTTTTTCCGGCTGCTTTTCCCCCTGCCAGTCTGAAACGCGGGGTGGTGATGCTGCGGTTTGTTTTTCCCATGGCGGAAGGGCGGGCGCGTAACTTTAAAGCTTAACAGGTGTTTTAGCAGAAGAATAGGGGTCAGTGCTCCCGCGGGGGCGGAGGGCGCGGGGCGGCCCCGCCGAGCCGGTCGGGCCGGGGGCCGTGCCCCGGGCCAGCCCCGGGAGCCCCTGCCCGCCCCGCCGGAACGGTCGAGCACACCCTTCTCCCACCGAACGTACCGTGCAGGGCCCGGGGCTGCAGCTCCGACCGGCTCGGCGGGAGGCACCGGGCCGGGCTCAGCGTCCGGGCGGCGCGGGGGAGGGATGCGCGGAGTCACGGCTGGGAGCGCGGCCCCCAGCGCGGCGGCTCACCCCCGCGGAAATCATCAAGGGCTAAACCGGGGGCGAGTTCTCGGGGGAAAAAAAAACAACAACAAACCAAACAACAAACCCAGGTTTAATTTGAAATATGTAGAGGAGATGGAACAGTCACGCAAACTTTATCTGCGTTACCTATCGTATATAGGTATATGTCCATATCCGCATTACCTTTATACGTGTATATACGGATCTACACCTCCACTCTCTGTACAACATATATTCTTTTTGAGGTATATTATTTTGAACGTATATGTATTTTACACATCTCCTCTTCATTTTCAAAACCTTAACGCACAGTAGAAATCCCGCTGCCTGGTATTTACTGTTCACGTCGTTGGTCAGCGATGGAAATGCACGGTGCCATGGCACTGCAGGAATTTACTGACTCGCCATCTACCTCAAAAGCAGCCACTTATTTAACGATAAAGCAAAATGCCTGATTAAACTGTACCCAGAGAGGGTGGAAAGGTGTGGGTCGTGCCCCAGGTACATATTTTGAAGCCGCAGAAGAAATTCTGCTTTAATTCATCCCCGAGCACCTCCCCAGCTGCTGAGCCCGAGCCCACTACAGTAGGCGACAGGATGCCTTTCCCTCAAGCTTTGGCTGCTTGCACTAGCCGACCGCCCTGCGCTGCTGAAGGACTTGGGGATTATTTGGGAGGAATCGTTTTCAACATAGCAACAGTCTTCAAGAGTAACTTGGAAAGTATGTATTGCATTAAGTTTCACTCTCAGAATCCCTCCGAGGTGGCACAGTAATTATAGCTGCTTGGCTATAAATCTCTCCAAAACTTCGAAAAATCTCGTCCTTGAGCTGTTTTGAAAAATTATTCATAGCCTGGGGGAAAAGAAGAAAACAAAAGCAGGATGTTCTAACGAATTCTAATGTGCATGTGTGTGTCTGCGAGTCCATATGTTGACACATGCGGATACACATATGCATTTATGATCCCTCTGGTTTATGTGGGAGTTCGGCTTTTTTTTTCCCTCCTAAACGGCTTCCTTCCTTCCTTGCTTTTCCTCTTTTTTCTTTCTTTTTTTTTTTCCTTTTTCTTTCATTTCTGTCATTAACATTGGAGCACACATAAGTATGTGCGTGCTCTTAAATATACCTATGTGTTTGTGAGTATTTATAACAAACTCTGTATGTATATGTATATATATGGCACATGAGGACTGTAATTTTATATATATATTTATATATCCATATAACTTGGGCGCCTGTATGAGTATAGATGTGTTGGTGTGCCATAATTTTTGGAATACAGAATTCACATTTCTCCCACCTGCT
The DNA here is from genome assembly GCF_047716275.1 of Strix uralensis. Taxonomy (NCBI): domain Eukaryota; kingdom Metazoa; phylum Chordata; class Aves; order Strigiformes; family Strigidae; genus Strix; species Strix uralensis. Next base: position 20,722,280 of record NC_133977.1, on the reverse strand, counting down.
TCGTTTCCCGACGTGTTCGACAGAATTTATGACTCATCTCCTTTTTTTGTTGAAAGGAAAGAGCCGAGCCCTAGTCCACACTTTTCTGACGCACGGGCAGTAAAAAAGCCCCACCACAAAATAACCCGCAGGGAAGGGCAGCCTGTGCTCCCTGGCAGTGCCCAGGTATCGCTGGCGCCGGCTGCCATTTGGGGAGTCCGGTTGGGCTCCTGCTTAGCTGCTGCAAATCGCTCGGAGAAGTGCAGCCTCTGCTCCCCGAGTCTGGCAGGGGTTCGGTGCAAGGGCGAGAGGCGATGTGAACTGCGGACCCGGGAAACCCGATAAGACTGAGAAAAGAAATACACGTTGGTTTTGCACTCTTAAGAACCGCAAATCCCTCCGATTCGTTTATTTCCCAATAATGTTTCTCTTTCCCCAAACAAATATAATTCTCACGGGGTGTTTTATGAGCGCTTGGGGCAGAAAAAAATCCGAACAAAGACAGTATTTCACCCCTCGGTTGGCAGGCAGCTGTTAAAGGTATTTACGGCTCTACTGCAGTGCGGCACTCAATGCTGCTGGAGCGGGAGAGGAAAAAACAGGAAGCGAAAGGAAAAGATGAGGCACAATAAACATTGCAGCAGGTCGCGGGGGCCGGGCAGGGAGCGGAGGAAGGGTCTCCGCCAGAGACAAGAGGCAATAAAAGTGCATTCAGCGGCATCAGGCTCGGCCCAAACCCAGCACTCGCCCCCCACCGCCCGCGGGGGAGGGGGCGGCGGGAGGGGGGCAGGCAGCCCGCATCGCCCACCCAGAGCCCCACGGTGGGGGCGACCCGAGCTGGACCCCGCGAGGGTGCGAGGGTGGCGGGGCTGCCCCCCGCCGCCCGCCCGGCCCCGCCGTCGGGGCCCCGCTCCGCCGCCTCTGCCCGCGGGTGGGCGCCCGCCCCGACGGCCCGGGCCGGGGTCACCTGCCCGAGGATCCCGCCCCCGGGGCGGCCGGGCCGGGGCGCGGAGCGGCCGCCGGGGGCGCGGCAGGCCCCGGCCGCCTCCACCAGCCATTTTGTCTCCACGGCCTCTTCCAGGAGAAGGCGCTGTAGGACAAGCCTGGCCGCTCTCCCCGCCCGGGCGAGGGGCCCGCCGCCCCCCGCCCCGGGACCCGGAGCCGGCCGCCCGCCTGCCCACGGGAGAGGCCCACCGGCGGCCGGCGGGCACGGGTGCGGCTCCGCCACCTTTCTCGGGCGACGCCGGAGCCCTCCACAGCTGGGCCCCGTTTGTCTCACTACTTCCAACGCTGCGGCCTCCCGCTCGCCCCGGGTCCGCGGACCCTTGCGCGCACCCGTGTGCGCCCCTCCGCACTCCCTGCCTTCCCCACGCTGCCGGCGGGGCTCACCTCGAGTGCCCTGACGCCCTCCCGGTCACCGGCCCGCCCTTTGATGTCGAGCAGCCGCCGCTTCCTTCCCTGCCCCTTTGATGTGGGTGCCAGAGCACCGCGGCGGCCCGCACCCGCCTCCCCGCCGGCTCCCTGCCCCCGGGCAGAGCCCCCGGCCCCCGCACATCCCCCCTGCCCCTGCAAGCCGGGGCCCGGCAGACTTCCCTGCCTCCGCCTCACCTGTTGCCTCCAGGCTTCATCTTACCCAGCCGTGCCCGGACACGACCCTGGCGGCCCCCGGGCCCTGCCTGCCCCAGCTAGACGCTCCCACGGCCCCCGGCCTCCCCTCCCTGCCCCGTGCTCCTCGCCTTCTTCCCCCGCGGACCCGGGGTGCCGCCGCCGCTGCCCCCGTTTGATGTCGAGGCGCGGCTCGCCACCGCCCTGCCCGCTCCGGGCCTCCGCTGCCGCCGGATCTGCCTGTGGGCGCTGCGGGCAGGGGCCTTTGCATGCCCACATCCTGCTCGGCGAGGGCATGGGCGGCGAGGGGACTGCTGAAAGGTCGGGGCTGTGATGAAAGCAGGCGCTTTTATCAAGGCGCTCGGTAGGTCTTCAAAGTCAGAGACCGAGCCTGTCATTTTCTGGCGGTGTGGTCCTCGGGGTAGGACTTCGTGACTGTCAAGTAGCATGGAGAGCGACGGTGGTTTACACATGCGACGCAATTTCCCCAACCCTTTTATCGCAACAATTACCAGAGGGAAACCGATTATGACCGAGTTACTTCATTCCACCTCTTATCCATCTCCAGATCGTCAGTCCCGAATATGAGAACTCGCATAAAAGCCTGGAGAATGAACTGGCCGGAACTTGAAAGTCAACTTTCACATCTGCATATTAGAATAGGAAATGTGAAAATCCTCCTAATTCCATCTTCAAAATCTCAGGGCTAGAATTACTCAGTTGGAGAAACATTCACCTTGCCCCTAGATCACAGGGAGTTGTATCTCGCTCATCAGCTCCTCGCTATCCCACAGCCTCCCCTTTCCCAGCCCCAGCCTCCCGGACGCGTTTGCCCGAGGCACTTGCCAGGCCCGGGCCGCCGCTCCCGCCCCGTTCGCAGAGGCCGCCCGCCCGCCTCGCTACGGCTCCTCTCCTCCCGCACCCGCGGGACCGTACCCCGTCTCCAAACCGTGGGCTTCTCTTGCCTACGAGATGGGCCAAGAGAGCCGAAGCGATCGCAGACACGCGGGTAGGGAAGTGGCGCCCCCCGTGCCGGCAGAGGGGCTGGAGCCCACCCGGGGCCCCCGCTGTCCGGGACCGGACCTCCGCCGCACCCAGCACCCGCTGCCAGGCCCGGGGCAAACGCGTTTGTCTCTGCCACGTGGTTCCTGTCGTCCCAGCCTGTTCTCCCCACATTTTGTTGGACTTCCCCGTTGCACCTTTCCCCTCAGGTCCCCATCCGTGGGCCTTTCCTCTCACCTTCCCAAGGGACCGGCACCCTGGCTTCTTGCAGCTGCCTGCCGCTGAAGCCGTTCCGCGGAGGCCACAGAGGACGGGGGGCTCGGGGGGGGCTCCGAAGACTGTCGCCGAGTCTGGTCCAGCACCTGTCTTGCCCAGGCCCGGATCTTGAGCAGGGTGCGGGGTACAGTCCCGTGGAACTCGTCCCCCTGCCTGCCCGGGGCTGGCAGCGCGGGCCGTGCTCCAGCTGAATGCGACCCACGAGTCAAGCCCCACGCAGGGCAGCTCACTCCTCTCCCGGGGGCGCCTGGCCGGATCCCCTGGGCTTTCACCGGCCGCCCTATTAAGATGCTGAAATGTCACGTTACGCACTGCCCCCGCCAGCTGCCCGGGGCAGGAGGGGGCACGGGGAGGAAGAGGCTTTCCCCAGCTTAGGCCACCGGTGAAGCACAAAGGCGCTGCCGTATCGTTAAAGCACTGACACGGAGCAAGGCAAATAGAGGGATGCAGAATAACCCCGCGTCCCAAAGAAGGAGCGGGAAAGGTGATCAAGACGCTTCTTGCTCTCTGGAGAAAACCGAATTGGTCAGCTGTGCTTAAGACACCTGAAGATCATGGCGAGAGCTAAGCTGCCCCTTCTAGGCCACCTCAAACTTGTACAGACAGATTCGGTAGGAAATAGCCAAGTAAGAGCAGACCGACAGGGACCTAACTCTCGTGTTAGACCAAGTAAGAGCAGATCAGGAGGGTCCTAACTCTGGCGTTAGACAGGCACCACCCAGCTGGTGCCAGCTGGTGCCACCAAGAGCAAGGAGCTGAAGTTGGCCCGTTTTTCAGAGCTGAGCCCCTGCGGGGAGGCGCATCCGCACCCGCGGGCCGGGGGAGTGGCTGGTCCCCTCTGTCCGCGGCCGATCCCCGACGGGGCGGACGCGGCTCCCCGCCCTCCGAGGAAGGGACAAGCCACTCCTTGGAGGCACCAGGAGCTGCTGGCCGCTCCGACTTCCTCACCTTAGCCATAACAGATTGGGAGCTGATGCCCGGGCTCCTTTATGCCGGGTGACTGCCAGGGACATTTGACTTCCTGTGCTCGGGCTCCTTGAAATTCTCATTTGCTAACTCACACCCTGCTCCCTTCACGCCAGGGCTGTTTTATGGTTTTATAACCCTCCTCAAACTTCCAGTCCTCAAAGATCTCATTGTGGCAGCCTTCACACTCTCTCCCTTCCCAAAGCCCGCTGCCCTCGCTATTTCCAGCAGTTTGGTCGCTTGGGAAGCTCTGTCGGGTGCCTGGCGAGCCCGCAGCCCCTGGCACAGTTCGCCCGAACAACAGCTCAGGAGGTGAACGAGTCAAAACCATTTTCCAGGGACGCCTGACCAAAATGCCAGAAACATCCCGGGAAGGGAGAGAGGGACCCCCGTCTCCCCGCAGTACCTCTGGGTTTTTCCCTGGCGATGGGCTTCCCTGTCCCCTGAGAGATACAAATAAAGGTTTGAACGGGTACCCACGGCAAAACAGACCCGGGTCCCTTCTCGACAGCAATCTGGGAGCGCTAACTTCCCTCTTAGCAGCTTTCCCTCAAGCTCCTCAAAAAGGCCGGCATAACGCCGCGGAGCTGACCTTCCGCCCATCCCCGTTATTCCGACCCAGTCCCGTTTTACAGGACAGATTCAGCGAACCTTTATTTAGCGAATAAAAGTTTAAAGCTGAAGGTTATTTATGGTTCCACAGAGATAGGTCCTGAGTGGCTATTTAGAAGCACGTGATTCCAATAAACTTTGTTTTATGGCTTGAGAGTTGACAAGCCAAAATATAATTCCCACCATAAATTAGTTTAAGAGCATACAAGTGCAGATGCTTTCGTTCCTGGAAGCAGTAATCGGGAAAGTGTTAGCAGGGAACCGTCTGCGGGAATGCGGCCGTGCAGGCACCTCTGCTCCCGGGCCCCCCCGTCCGCGGGGGGGGCGCGCAGTAAGTCCGCTACCGGCCTCCCACTGCCACCGCCGCGCTCGGGCTCGCTTTGTGCCCCTGGAAACTCCGTGGGAGTGGGTACCCGCTCTGCTCCGCCCGGCAGTGCGGGACAGCTTTGCTGGGGAAAATGGACAGGTAGAGCTCAGGTGACTAGGGCAGCGCCGGGGCCAGCCGCTCTCCCCGTCCGACACTTCTGAATTTCATCGGACACCTTAGTTGAAGCTCACCTTTTTTTACTAAAAAAAAAAAAAAAAGGATAGGAAAGGAACGGTAAGGGAATGTTTAGTGCCGAAATGCTGATATTATTCCACTGTCCTCGCAAGCTTTGAATGCTATCCAGAGTGGGCAGAACTAAAAAAAAAAATCTTTTTTTTGAACAAAAACTGTCTTGGGAAGCTCTATCTAGTGAACTATTGATACCGAGGCAATTGCTCCGTGTGTAATGCAATAATTCTCCAAGATATCGTAGGAAGGCAATAGAGGAGGTGAAAAATCGCTTACAGAGAAGAACCCCTCAATATTATTTACTTTTAAATATACAATGCGTTTCAGGAGCATAAGAGCGAGCGCGTGGTTTTGTTTTCTTTAATGTGATCTTTGAATGTATTTATTAAAAGATTCTAAGGAAAGTTCAAGTCAAATCTATCCTTCTATAATGCAAACAAAGACGCATGTCTCGTGGTTACTGTTCGGTTAATTAGGTGATCTTAAAGGGGACCTATCTTAGAGTAATACGAAATTTATTCTTATGAAATTGTAGTTCTTTCTGTGCTCAGCATGGTTACGATGCTGCATGGCATATTGTGACATTTTATGGGTGATGGTTTAGCAAAGGTGATCTGAATATTTCATTTGTAAGTGACTGGATTGTCACAGAACAAAAAAAAAGGCCTTTGTTATTCTTTTTTTCCATCAGTGAAAGAGGGAGGTCTGACTTTTCATTCCTTTAGAAATTATCCGGTATGAAATCTAGACTATGAATATTAAAAGTGAAGGATCACACCCCAGGCACAGGGAAAGCATGTGTTCATAAAAAACTGCCTGAATGCAACGTGGTCCTCATTCGGAAGGGGCTTCCACCCCAGCACTCCGCTGCTCGCAGGATTTACCACCAGCTCCTCTCTGCCTTCATCTATCAAACGTGGTCTGTAACTGCTCTCCAGAAATATCACCCGTATGTGGAATACAACAGTAACAAACGTTTTTATTGCAACAGGTTCGGCAGCATGGAAGGACATCCACGGTAAGTAACCTCTTATTTCTTGTAGAGTTTGCGATGCTTAAAAATCCTGTTTCTTCCCTTCAGACTGGGGGAATTAAAACTGATGTATCCCTGCTGAATATTGCTACCTCCCCAAACAGAAAAAAAAAAAAAAAAAAAAAAAAAAAAAAGGGAAAAAAGACTATGTCAGCATGTGAAGGCTTTTGTGGAGTCGGTTTGTGGTACCATGTCATAATCCTGGCTAGCGTTAAAGGTAGAGGTGCAGCCTCCTGAGGGTTTATTATAGGGCTGTACAGGTGTCCTCCTGCTCTTAAGCACTCTGAAGCAATTAGCAGCGTTTCCATTTTCACTCGGCGGGACTGTACAGCGCCTCCCCGTGCAGAGCCTGCACGGATCACGTTGTGTCCCAGCGCCTCATAACCTTGGCTACTCCCCCTCTTTCCTCCAGACGGGATTCTAGGCAGAGCTGTGCCTGCTCGCCAGCGTTAACCTCGTTTGGCACAGCCCGGTGAAGGGGCGGGCGAGCGGCGGGCGCTGGGGGCTGGGGGCTGGCAGCGCCAGCCGGCCGGGGCGTGCGGGGCGGTAGCGCCCATCCCCTGCGGCTGGGGCTCTCCAGGCAAGGGAGCTTCGAACGTGGATTTAAATTCTGTGAAGGCACGGAAGGGAATGGGGGTCTGAGCTTAGGAGGGCAATCTTTCACGGTAGGGGTTTTCGTACCCCCGACGGTCCCGCATGAGCTGGGCGGGGGGGGACCGAGGAGAGGGCAGCAGTTCGGTGCGTAGCAGGAGATGCTATTGAACCTTTCTGGCTGCAGGAAGGAGCTAAGGGCTTTAGTCCTGGTGCTTCAGACTGAGACCGGCTTGTCTCTCAAAGAGGAAGAGAAGCCTGCGGTATTTGAAGATTCATTAGGTACACATCGCCCTCCCCGCCTTTGCCAGCCCCGCTCGGACCGGGAGCACGCACAGGAGCGGAGCTGTGTTTGTTTGCGGTTCTCCCTGTTTCCTCTCCCTGCCTGCTGATAAATAATCTCTTTCACTGCTTGTGCCAGGCTTCTCCTTCTCTTTTTGCCACACGTTGCGGTATTGGTTTTCGAGCCCTTAAAATACGAACTAAAGAATCCCCTCGAGCGTTGCAGTTTTAGTTGTGTTCCATAGGTAACTTTCCTGCCCCCGGAGCTCAGCCCTGCGCTATGTAGATGTCCTTGGCATTTTATTCCAGGGCCGGCCTTAAATGTATGGATTACTTGTTTTCTACCAACGTACATTTAGCATACTGATTATGGACCAGAATACAAAAAGCCTGATAGATCAAAAGCATTTTGTATGGGCAGTTGAACAGGAGGTGAATATATAACGCTTTTGTTCATCAATAACTCTTTGGCTTTGACCTGTCTGAGCAAGTCGTGCAATAAGGTGAAACGCAGGTCACAGCGTCTAACAAATATGAAAATGTGTAGTATTAAGAGAGCAGGGAGCTGCTGCTTCCCCAGCCCCATCCCTTCTCCCCGGGCAGCCCTCGGCGGGCTTGTCCGCTCCCGGGAGCTGCCCCAAACGCGAGCTCAGTTTGGGGGGGGTGTTCGTGCCAGTTCGGACGGGTGGTTAACAACCCCCCGTGTGGGGGAGGTATCCCCCCTCCCTTTAGAGAAAAGAGGAGAAAGCGGGGCGAGACGCTTGAAATAGTTGGGTGGAGATTTAAATAATCGGGGGCGGGGGGCGGGGGGGAGAGATTAGGGGCACAAAGTCGTTTCGAGTTGCACTTGCTCTGAAGAAGACACCACCGCAGTGATAAGAAAGCAGATGTTTAAAAATAGTATCCCCAGATCAGGCAGCTGCGAGTTGGAGGCAGGCAAACAAACCAGTATACATCGCTCGGATAAATGCAACACCCCCAAATCTGCCCTCCTCAGTGGTTGGATGTATCACACCCGCACCATTATTTGTCCTTATGGTGCCTGTTTTAAACAGTGGAAGGAGAAGAGGTTGACCGCAGGACAGCAGTGAGGAGCTGGGTCAGACACAATTCATGAACTTTTGTACTCCTGTGTGCCGCTGTCGACAAAGTAAAAATAATGAAACTTTGTGATATGTTTGTAAATGATTTCGGCTGACCTCTCGCCCTGCCCTTCACCATAAACGCTACGGCGGGGAGAACCTGGGAGGGTGCGAGGCTGCGGCTCGCAGGCAGCTCGCGGGGATAATAGCTAGACCAGCATAATGGGATGAAGGTAAATTTGGAAACTCTCTTCTTCCCCAGAGCAACTAACTCCAGCCTTAAATCTCCTCCTTTTCACCAGTCGCTGTTTCTGTTGTCGGCTGTTTTACTTCTGTTTCGATTTTTTTTTTTTTTTTAAATTCTTTTTGTCTGAGGGGGAGGGGGGATTTCTAATTATGGAGAATCTCTTCAGATTCGTGTTAGCCTAAATAGATAAAGGCTCTTTTCTAAATTATTTTAACCGTTATTATTCTAAATAGCGCAATTTGACCGGTAAAGTCCGTTTTCCGTAGCGAGGACGTAAACGGCAGAACAATTAAAGTGAGCAGCAGGTCTTTCTGAGAATTTGGTAGGCGAAATTCATCGCTATAAATTGGTGGAGAGTCGTAGAGCTCTATTGCAGCAGTAATAACAAGTGCGAATCTTGCCTGAAATCCCACCTTCCTGCAAAGCCGTATTTCAGAACTGAGTCCCAGCAGAATAGTTTGCATTCCTCAGAAGACAGTAAGGACTAAGAGAATTGCAAAGACCTGCTATATTGTAGATGAAAACAGAATGTTATTACGTTGTCTATATATACCCTGTAGAACCGAATTTGTGTGATATTCATATAGTCACAGATTCGATTCTAGGGGAATATATGGTCGATGCAAAAACTTCACCTTTCTGCAAATGGTTAGAAGTTTAAATACTGGCGGAATCAAAAGGCGTGTGCGTGCTGAACACTCAGAAATTATAAGTTTTGCTGCCTCACTCCTATTTGCTAAGTTTTAGGACGTCTCTTAAAATTTCAGTTGTCGTTCAGTTGTAACTCTCACTGACAGACTGTGAATTTAAACAGTTAATCTCACCAGAAGTTACAAATTTTCTGAAAAAAAAAAATTGTCTACCAATCAGTGAATGAATCTTTAAAAAGATGATCATAAATTAACTAGATATGCCAGACGTTAGCAAAATTTTCCTGTCAAGGGTCCAGATCGCATCAAAATATTTACGACAGCAGCAAAAGCAGCATTCGCCTCACTGGAATGTATTTACTTGTGCTCCAGGAATGATATTGATGAATGAAGACCGAATTTATCTCATTAAACCCGTGATATTTTTAACCTAACTAAATGCCGTCTTCGGTTCAATTGATTGAACTTTAGTGGTTAAAAGTGAACGGTTTCTTGCCATTTGTAGGATTTTACATAGATACGAGTATAGATTTCTGTATATACGTGTGCGTTTGCGTGTGTGCGTGCATACGTATGCACACATATATATTGAGGCTTGAAAGTGAATGAGAAGTTACTGATTGCCTAATTTTATTCAGCAGAACTAAATTCTGGTAACTTTTGGATGACCTCTGCGAGACAAAGACAAGACAGAGCTATTGTACATCATATTACCCTCTTCTTTGACGGCTTTTCTTTTCCTCGCCTCCTTATCAGTTTCCTCCCTTTTAACCCCCCCTTCAGCTCCTCGCTCCGTATATTTCTTTCGATATTGTATTTAAAGCGAGGTAACAAACCCCGATGGCGATTGCGGCTGGTAAATCAGGCGGCGGGGCATCCTCCATCGGGGCTGGGGAAGCCAGCCCAGACAAAAGGCTGACCCTACCTGCGGGCCGGGGAGGCGGCCGCTGCCCCAGGGGTACCCCCACACCACCGGTACCTGGTTCGGGGGGTGCGACCCGCCGGGGAGGGGGGTCACTCGGTTACGGGGATATTATGGAGTGAAATTGGTGGAAATGCTGAGCTGCGGAGAAATCCGGTGATCGGCTCCCGGCTCCCCATTGGCCGGGCCGGTCACATGCCCGCCTAACTTTATTCAGTTGACAGCAAGTAGGAGGGCTCTATGGCAGGGGAAAAAAAGACAACACGAGAAAAATTAGTATTTTCTACCTTCAGAAATTAATGGCCATGAGTTCGTATATGGTGAACTCTAAGTATGTGGATCCCAAATTTCCTCCTTGCGAGGAATATTTGCAGAATAGCTACCTAGGCGAGCAGGGGGCCGAGTACTACAGTGCCTCGCAGGGCTCTGATTTCCAGCACCAGGGACTCTACCCACGGTCAAACTACAGCGAGCAGCCCTTTAGCTGTAGCAATGCCCAAGGCTCTGCCGTGCAGCCGCGGGGTCATGGACAGGAGCAATCCGGCCCGGCGAGCCACTTCCCCGGCCAAGCAGAGCATTGTCCACCGCCTCCAATGCCCAACTCGCGAGCCTGCAGCCAGCAGCCGGCCCTCAAACCCCCAAACGGGTCAGCAGTTAAGCAGCCAGCAGTAGTTTATCCCTGGATGAAGAAAGTCCATGTTAACTCGGGTAAGGATCCTCTTCTTACTTTGCTCTTCTACCCTGCTTCCGATCGGCCTCAGCGACGCTCGCCCGAGTCCCCGCCAGACTCGTGGACGAGCTTTTGAAGCCGAGGTAGCCAATTACACTCGTCATAAATTTTTATTGCCGAGGAAATAGGCCGTTGGCCATGCGGGGCTTTGCCGTGCAGGAGAAAACTCCATGTTAGGAGCCTGCTAGAGGCTCCCAGCCTACCTAGCTGCGTGTGCCTGTAGTGCCTGCCTTAAGTGAGGGGGAGAGCAGCCCGTCCATTGTAAGCAACTGGGACGAATCCAGCCCGGCCACATGCTCGCAGCTCGTAAGGTTTTCTTTTGTAAAGTCGAACCGGCAAGTCAAGATTAGCTTTGTAAAGTTCTCCGTATTTTTTTCCCAGTGAATCCCAATTACAACGGAGGGGAACCTAAACGCTCCCGCACAGCTTACACCAGACAGCAAGTCCTAGAACTGGAAAAAGAATTTCATTTTAACAGGTACCTGACCAGGCGCCGCCGTATCGAGATAGCCCACACTTTGTGTCTCTCTGAGCGCCAGATCAAGATCTGGTTTCAGAACAGAAGAATGAAGTGGAAAAAAGATCACAAACTGCCCAACACGAAGGGCAGGTCTTCTTCCTCTGGTTCAAACCCCCATTTACAGACTGGTTCCAAGGACCACCAGACTGACTTGACAACTTTGTAGAAGAGGTGAAATTTTCCATTTCATCCTTTGCTTCTGACCAGTACTGTACATAACTGACACTGCCCAAGCAGAACCTGCATGTAGCAGCTAAGGACTCGAGAAACTGTCATCTTTCTTTAAGGTACTGTTGTACAAAGGAGACAAAATGACGCTACTTTGGACTTTATTTTATTTGCCTCTGCTAGCACAACCTAAAAAAGGAAAAAAAAAAAGGGGGGGGGGGGGAAAGAAAGAAAGAAAAAAGAAACATTATGCAGGCAGTGGGAATTGGGAAAATATTAAACGAGACCTTCTGTCCATAAAAAGTAATAAATCATTGAAAATGAAACTGTCCTGTGTTTCAGTTTTGAATTCGAAAGTGAAGGTTCGATGCTTTATTCTGGGATTTGTACTTTTAATTGTCTTTTTATCCCATACAATTTCGGGAGGATGCATTTGGGCAAGTTAAGGACAGGAAATTTATGGCATAGTCTTTTATTTGAACATAAAGACTAGTAATTGTGAACTTTTTGTGCTGCTTTACCTTTCTTGGTGTAATGAAAATACTTGCTCATTTCCATAAAGTCTCAGAAGGTGTGCATAGGAATTAAGTGAAAACGGGTTATTTTATGTACTGATAGTGTTAGCGTATTTATTTATTTGTTACGTAGAAGAGTGAAGATAAAAAGAAAAATAGTAAAACCAAAAACAGGGAAGGGGAGCTGAAATACAGTATTTCTCCTTCCCAGTCTCATGAACACATGTGTAATGTTTACTTGTCTTGAACGTACACAACTTTCTTGTCCCTTTTTTTGAATTTCCTTCTTTGTGAATAGGAGAAGCGTCCCTGCTCCTTACCGTGTGCCATCCAGGGCTAACAGGCTTGAAATCTGTTTCCAAAGTCTGATCTGCTCAGCGCTGTGCTTTAAACCATCAATACCTCATTTAAAAATGGAGGAAAAAAAAAAAGGGGGGGGGGGGGGGAGACCACCAAAAAACCAACCCCACAATAAAAAACTAAAAGGAAAACCCCAGAGTGAAAAATAGATGCGATTTCTGATATAACCTGAGCCATTCAAAGCTGAAAGCTGAATGCATTCTTTTAATCAGATTTTAGATTTCTTTTCTGCCCGAGAGAGAGAGAGGCTATGTGGGTTGCTGCTTTGTTTTGTTTTGGGGTTATTTTCGTCTGTTGGGTTGGGGTTTTTTTTGAAGAACAGTGATTGTTTTTAAGCAAACCACAACACATGACTGCAGTGGTTGGAAATCTCAGCAAGTTGCTTTCAGGGAAAGGGGAAAGGCTCGAATGGGAGCAGAGCTGGTCTAATACCCACGGATTTGTCCCTGGCTGCTGGCTGCATCGTGCCAAAGTTTTAGTGCGCTGTAACTACCAAACCCAGCCAAACCAGCTCCCTCAGCCACTCAGCCGCTCAGGCGATTTTAAAGCTCAGCCCTTATCTCCTGTACCCTCAGGGCAGCCTGGGAGAGGGACCATATAATCGAAATTGTAACGAGATGATGCCTTTATTAAAGAGAAAAGGGGCAAAGAAGGAAACGCAAAGCAAACGCTGAAGGGAGGTGGAAAGAACAGGGGGTGAGTTAACGTGCCCATCTTCAGGCTGGGGGCTTCCCACCGAGGACTCACTGCTTTCTGGGCTCGCTCGGGAAAACACTGGCCGAAATGGGCTTGAATGAATTCGAAAATAAAAGGCGAGCTTTTCATCAGGAGTGTATTCGGCAGCATTAACTGTGGCCAGCGGTTAATTTCTGCCCTTTTCTCATCCCTAGAAGTCCGCAAAGTGTCTTTAAGACTTGGTCTTTTGTTTTAGAGCCTGGAGAAAACTCTTTGTTCTTCCTTAGGGTTAGCTCAGTTCTCAGACTTGCACATGGCAATACTTGAATATCTCCACGTCGTGATATTAAAGATGGATATTCCCGCATTATCCGCATCATTGTTTCTATGACAAAAAGCACCGAGTTCATACATAGTAAAGACGTCTTTTTTCTGACGCCTTCACGTTGAGAAGCTGAAAAGGTATTTTACTGAAGTTCGGCTAAATTGCAGGAACAGGTTCACCCAGAGGACAAATTTTCTATTCGATTAGTTGTATTTCAGCCGGGAAGAGTGACCTCTAAACCCTTAACCTTTTGGACCCAAACTACCCTTCCCTTTCTCTGGCATGGAGAGCAGCTAGCAGCAGCGCTTGAGGAGGGAATGCCTGAGACAAGTTTGCAAGTTTTGTTACACCCGGTTCCTGCGGTAGCGGCCTTTCGTCTCCAGAGTTGTCCAAAGCCCTCCCTTTGGTCTTCATACAATCTAGGGAAAGAAAAAAGAGGAAAAGGGAAAAAACAAAACAAAAAGGAAAACCTTTCTGGCTACTCTTCTTGAAAATCCCCCTCCCGGACCCCCGCTGTTTACTTAAACTCTGTGATAAGTTGGCTGGGAGCAGGGCAGAAGTGTTATTCGAGAGAGCGCTACCAACTTTGGCATCTGTGCTACAGTTCTGGAAAATAATGGCCTTGGATAAGCAAATCCTTGCTTTGTGCTTCTTATTCACCGAGATGGCTCACGAAGTTAAAGGACCAAATTCTGCCCCCAGATTTCCTTCCCCCGCCCACTGAAGTCAAACAGGGATGTAGCTGCGAGCAGAATTTGTCTCATTGTCTTTTGAAATGTTAATATCTCCAGGACGAGTGTTGGGTTCAGCAGGCACAGCTCTTACAACCCTCTTTGCAAGTCCCCTTTGAGCGAGGCTGGGGCACTGTAAGTTTACATAGTTGTAATTGCGCTGTAAGCTCGGAGAATACGTGAACTGGAGGCAGAAAGTACCAAGAGAAATAGTTTCCATCTGCCAGTGCTCTGAGGGTCAGTAATGTCTGTAATAACGACCAGGAGCACCCACTGGTCATTATCTCCCGCGGAAAACGAACCTGAAGGTGTGGGGTTTACTGTTTTTTAACCCTCCTCCAGAGCTGTTTTGTGTAGGAAGGGAAGCTGGTTATTTTTGTTTATCACGGGTGAAACGTTGTGCATTGGAGCCTTTGTTAAACGGTCGCATTGTCCAGCAATACTCTCGTCTCTGTTAAAGTGTGATGCTTTTTATAGACTTTGCCAATGTTTTGCTGCCATTGATTAAAGCGTTATTTATAATAATTGTCGCCTGTAGTTTTGATGTAAGCCCTCCATATACATTTGAAATAATAAAAGGTGTAGAGAAATAGATTCTGGTTTGTACCTTGAACAAACAGTCCTTACAAGGTGGGTCTCTCTTCTGTGAAAATGCTGGTCCCTCCCATCATTACAGTGTTAAAAGATGAGTGACTCTGCCTAGCATCCTTCCAAATGTCCCTTTGAACAGGTTTGCTGATTGCCCCAGCCATAATGGTGTGACTCCAGGCTAAGCTGGAGTCTATATTTACATTTAGGCTGCAGTTAAAAGTGCCTGTCATCCATTTGCTACTGCTTTGCATTTAACAAGCCCTCCTAGAATGACTCCCGGATTTATGCATGTGTGGTAGGAGGCAGGGAGCCACACCTGAAGTCACCTCGATCTCCACACAGATGTGTGCCTTTTAGGAGAGTCCTGGAAGGAATCAGTTCAGAAAAGAAATGGAAATTTGGAATGGGAATGCAGTGAGTAGCTTTTCCTGAGCAGTAAACTCCACTTTTTCAGTAGATACAAACGAAACATCACAAGAAAACACAAACTTGGAAAGTTTAAACTTTCCCTGTGCCTAAGGCAAACATCATTTTTTTTCTCCCCTGTGTAAGCACCTCAGACAATAACACATACCTCTGGCCAGGAGAAGTCGACCACACTATTTTTGTCATAAGTATTTGTCACTGAGGACTGGAGCGTGGTCAAGGCAGGAGCCCCAAAGCCAGGCTCTTGCTGAGCCCGGGAAGGCGCCCGGTGCACGGCGTGAGGCATGAGCCCTTCCTGCGTGGGGAGCGCGGAGGGGAGGGGGCGGGTGCGCTTCTAAGCACACACTCGCTAAGTTTAAATGTCGAGGCACATTTTGTGATTATACTTTCTCTCTCTCCTGTTTAATGGCTCCTCCTGTTACTCCCGATACATCAATACAGCTCTGTATATTATATCACCACTAGTCGTTAAGGTAAGAATGAAGAGGAAAGGCAGAGTCAATAGCAAACCCCACTCACTGTACAGTACAGTAAATAGGGACCTCTCGGTGCAGAGCCACACCGCTTCCAACGGCCATGTTTGTTAGCCCTTTCCCCTGATTCTTTTTCCTTTTTTTTTTTTTCCCTTCCCCCCCCCCCCCCCCCCCCAGCCTAGAGACCAAAATAATCTTGCTAGGAACAGTCATAACAGGCAGAATTTCAAAGTGCAAGGAAGATGATAAGAATAGATTTCTACAAGTCCTGACCACGTGATTTGCGAAATAATTAATTCAGCACGTCCCTTAAGAAACACGGAGTCGTCATTAATCTGCCAAGCAAAGGACTCTATCAGACTTGAAAACTGAAGAGATCCCAAGAATATAATATACAAAGGGTGCAGTCCCTCTCTCTGCACACCTAGCTCTTTGGTAGCTGCCGAAAAAGAGACGCCCGGTACGTAAACGTTTTTTTTACTTTTATTCCTTCTTATTTAAGCCTTAATGAACTCAGCTGTCAAACGCTTGACAAATAGGGCACGCTGCTTCCTGATTTCCAGCTCGGCAGCGGCCGGGAACCGAACCGGGCGCAAGCAGTGACCTTTGCTGCCCAGGGAGCGGGGGAAGAGGGCGAACGCGGAGCACCGCGGAGCACCGCGGAGCGCGGCGGAGGAGGCAGGCTGACCGCCTCCCGGAGCCGCGGGGCTGGCCGCGGCCGCCTGTGCGGGGAGGCGCGGAGCGGCGGAAACAATGCGGCTATCAGGGCGGCCGCCGCTCAGTCCCACCGGCGGGGAAAGGCCCTCCGCCGCTTTGCGAGCCGGGTCGTAAATTTTGCCCCGAGTCTTGACAGCGGGGCCGGGGCCAGCGCCGAGCGCCCCTTCCCCCCGCCGCCCGCACAAAGGCCGGCCCCGGCCCCCCGCCCCGCTCCCCGGCCGCCCTGTGCGCTCCTGCCTGCTCCAGTCCCGGCCGTCCTGCCCGCTCCGGCCCGCTCCTGCTCGCTCCGGCCCCGGCCGCCGGCCGGCCCCGCCCGAGCCTCGCCGCCCGGTGTGGGGCCGCGGAGGAGCCCGGGCACGTTCAGTCCCCGAAGCGGGCACGCCGCCTTTCAAGTCCCCGATCAATAGCCCAGACCAGGGGGAAATCGGATTTGTGTTTTTATATAAGGCTACAGCTCCACAGAATGTGGACAAGGAGGCTGAGATTTCTCTGTGAAATCCTGGAGTCAGCTGGAAATACTTTCTGCAAACAGGATATTCTTTATTAGCCCTTGCTGGAGTAATTTCTAAAAACCCCTAGATTGTAGCTTTTTATTGCTTCCGTTTCGGTGGCAGGACAGAGACAAAGTTTCCTATGTTATGAATTATACATTCAAACAATAACACATTAATTCAATTATTCAAAGATGACAAATGTTTATGTGCTTTGGTAGTGACTAAGGAACAGATTTGCTACTTCACGAGAACTCCTACATTTTTATCAATGAAGTTTTATATTATCCTGTTGGTCCGGGAAAGAAACCAAACTCCACCAAGACACGCAGTAAAATGGACCCGAACATAAATCGCAGCCCTTTCATAAGAGCGTTTATTCCCGCATATAGCCCGGGCTATTTTATCAGTTTGACAATTGCCGGAGTTGTTGTTATAAATCATCATAAGTAATTCCTGAAAGGGTGCGAGGCTGCTGGGGGGCGGGCGGAGACTGTAAATCTTTCTGTTTTATTGCTCTATGAACATATGCTCCGATTGAAGAAGTCTTAGATCCTTTACTGGAGACAAATTCGCGCAAAGCTGGAGTCCCACCAGCCAAAGGATTAACATTTCCTTAATACTTTTTCAGTCCCCTTTACGATGCCTTAATTCTGGTGGCGGTGGCGAAGGTGCTCCTTTCTTTCAGCCGTCCTCCATTTTCACATTAAATTTCGCCTCTTTTTTTCCTAGCCCTAGAATCTGAAAAGACACCCGAGGGCTGTGGGGCTTTTTCCAGGGGGGGGGTCGAACTGCCCTCCAAAAAGGCATTTTCTTCCGAATCCTCTTCGTGCTCTTTGCTTCGACCGGTGCCCAGCTTTTCCCTCGCACTTTTGTGTAGGAAGCGAAAGACCTCTCCGTCATCCAAAATGTCTAAACAGCGGCCAGAATTATGTTCGGCTTTGTGTGTACGTACACAAGTATGCAGAACACGCTGTGCGTGTAGGGGTTGCTGTATGTACACACAGACACGCGAGCGCGGGGGGCTCTGCAAAGCTACCCAGACGCCGAAATATATGGCTGGCGGAAAAGGATATAAAGAACCATTACCTCTTACTTGAGGCGAGATTTAAGTGCATCATTTCGAAGAAATATAGGATTATAAATCCGAAGCCGTACACAATAATTTACATTGAACTTATGTTTCCATCACTGGACTCCAATCTTTTTATAACTGGTTTGCAAAGTCAGGAAAAGCAATGTAATTTAGATAAATGTTACAATGCACTTACGGTTAGTATTGTAAGGTAATACGTTACTGTCACATCCCCATGCTTTGGATGGTAATGAAATCATAGCAGATGTTAGATTAGGTGTGCTGTATTTATAGCTACAGATATGTTAGAAAAATCAAACAGAGGAGCTAATATAATTTTTTTTCTTCCCCTGCCGAACTGGAATTGTTGGGGAGCTTTGTGGGCACCCATGACGGATATACATCGGTTTGCTCTATGTCTCTTCATACACACAGTGAGGGGAGGCAGGCTCAGGGCAGACACACACACGCACAAATGTCATGAGGTTTTTTTTCCCAACGCTTCTTTAGCCTCCAGACGGAGGTAGTCCCCTCTGGCCCGCATCTCCCCCGTACGGAGAAGGAGAAAAAAATTCGCGCACGCCAGTGAGCCCCAGCGCCTTTCCGCCGGTGCAGCGCTGCTGCGGAGCTGCCCCCTGCGCAGGCTCTCGGCTGCAGCCTGTCCCCAATACCTCCTCTTTCTCCGCCGGGAATTTCTGCGCCCTGGGATCACCCCGCGGAATTCACCTTTTCCCCGGCTCCGCCGGCCCCGCGGGGCGCGTAAGTGCGGGCGCCTCCGCCGGCCGCCGCGGTGCGGTGCGGAGCGGAGCTCTGAGGGAGGAGAACGGGCTGGGCAGCGCGGCCGGTGCGCGGGGCGCGGAGCGCGGGGGGCGGCCCGTCCCGCGGGGCCCGGCGCGGCAGCCCCGCTGCGCGGGGGCGCGGGCGGCCGCGGGGAGCGCGCCAGCCTCGGCCCGGCGAGCTGCTCCTGCGGTCACGTGGGCCAATATGCCTGTATTTTAAGGCAGTGCCTATATTTCTGATTATAAAGGGGTTTCTCCCGCTCACCCCCCAAATTCATCAATGGCCGCACGATTTAAAACCAAAACAAACCGGGAGCCGGCCAATTGCCGCTTTTGGTTCCAGGAGGCTGATGGCTAAAGGGTTGTGTGTTGATTTTTTTTCTTTTCTTTTTTTTTTTTTTTTTTTAAAGCCCAACAAATTCCGATTTCCACTCGCTCTCTTTTATTGGTAGTTGAGCCTGAGCCTGTTTTCGTTCTGTCGGGAATTCTGGTGTATGGAAATGTCTGTAAAACCGCAAGATCAGGTTTAGGAGAGTATTGTCTGCAGACAAAGGGTGAAGGATATATTCTAAGAACTGCAAGCGCAGATCCTGAAAAGTGAGGAGCCCAGGTTTATGATAAATTGATACACAGGTAAGCAACTGCATGACAAAATGGGACCTTTAACCGCAGGGGCTGCATTATCGCCTTTACTCAGAGACTGTCTGGAATTTGTTTGCAATCTCTGCCCATAACGGCTGCAAATGCATGGAGTGGTCTCCACCTCCTTGAACGTTTTAAGCTGTATCTTCTTTTTATTATGCTCTTTAAATAAAAAATGGACTCCTTCCCAAAGGCTAGGGGAAGACGTTTAGCCGTATCCTTTCCCCAATTTTCGGTGGTTTCAGGAAGGGAATTACAAAGAAGCAAAGAAACGAGGGAGAAACAACTTTGCTAGATGCTCCCATTGCCAAAGTAAGATTGAGCATCCCGTTAATGCGTTGCCGTGGGTAGCCGGGCAGGGGGTAGCCGTGCGGATTTGTAAAGGGCAATTTAAAATAGGCTCATCGGTAATGTGGCCCCTACATAGTGTCTCTTAAACATTCCTGCCAAGTGCCTGCCCGAACCTTTCCCCCTCGCCCTGCCTTCGTGCTCCTCAGTGGCTGTTGTTTTCCTCCCCCAGTTGTTTTAGTGCTGATATTACCGGTATGTTCATGCCTTCGAGTTACACACGCTGTTTGAAGCACGGCTTGATATTTATCTACCGAGAAGTTTCTTGCCCTGCATTTGTGGGGTTTGATCAATAAGGCGGTGGGAAGGTGCCTGGGGGGGACCGGTGCCTCTCTGGGCGGCCTGGGGGGCTGGAGGCGGCCACACAGCCTCCCCGCACACATTTGCAGCTCAGCTCCCTCTTGGGCTGTTGCAACCAGCCCGGCTCTCCCAGGAGCGCCTGTTTCCCCTGAGTTGTGGCCTGCCTGGAGCCCGGGTGAACCCGCGGTTATGTTTGTTAGAGAGCCCCCGCGTCAAGCCAGGCTTTGTGCTGGCGAGCAGGAGCGGGTGTAGGGCTGCGCCGGAGCCTGCCCGCCCCCAGTCACCCGGGCGAGCCCTCCGCCGGGGCTGAGCTGCCCCGCGGGAAACAGGACAGAGGGGCGAGGGGAAGGGGACAAAGCCGGGTGGGTTTCTTTCCTGCTGTTGCGTGTTGCTCTGCTCGATCAGAAGTTAAAGGCAGTGCACATTTTTCTTAGCTGTATGCCTCCAAGCTGCTGGCCTGCCAAGTTAGTCAGCTGAATCCAATTACTGCAAGCAGCATTTCATTTGGCTCGATGGAAGCACTCACTTATAACTTCACCTAAAATTTCAATAATACCTATATTGGGCCCACGCCTGAATAATTCTAAAGATTTCCCTGAGTTTAGCTCTGGCAACTTCTCCGAGGTCGGCTCTGCAGAAGCGGCGCTGGGAGCAGAGCACAACCCCGGCGTGCCCGGACTCCCCTCTCCGCAGAACAAACTTTGGGGGCTATTCCTGTGGCCGTGGAAATCTCGGTATTTGGCCAAGTTCTCACCAAGTAAAGCATGTCTAGAGCAAGAGGGCTACCGCTTGTGAGGCTGAGGAGCTGCTTCGGAAAGGGATGAGAAGTCGATAATTAATTAGCACAAAATGATAACTTACCGTGTTAATCAACAGCGGCTAACAATGACTCGGTTTGCAATATTATGATCTCTCCGCTCAGGGGCTAAGGTGCAACCCAACATACGCTGCCTTCGTACACCCTGTAAAGTGCTATTTCTAATGAACCCTCTTTAAAAAAAACAAAGCACTTAAAGTTGACGTACGCCCACGTGAATATATTATATAAGACGTTACCGGGACAGGCCCGGGCCAAGAACCTGAGCGAGCATCATGTGTAATCATGAAGCTCCACTTCCCTAACTCCAGTTTGCCAGCATAAATTAAGGCGATTTGGAGGGGGAATGTTGCATCCTACCGGGTTTGGGTAGGGAGAGAGAAGACTTGGTGGAAAGTTGTAAGGTCTGTTGTGTTGTGAGCTATTGGAGGCGCTTCCGTTGGTTGTTCATTAAGTGGTGAGTTATTGCTGTACGAGCCAAAGGTCATTTCAAAGGCTTATGGTGGCTAGATATCGTCTTTATAATGACCTGGGCTTCTTTGTGGGGGATTTTCTGGCACTCTTATGTTCTTAAAGTCCTGCGTCGACACGTTACACAGCTAAATGCAAAAATGTTCATTTCGAGCCGCAGATATTTGCTGCGCATTTTCAGCGCTGGGGTTTCTCCGCTTATCTTTCTCTCTGTCTTAACCGGGAGCTGGGGGGGGAAGGGAGAGAGACCCCCACTAGCTCCGGTCCCGCGGAGCGCTCCGCGGGCCTTGGGTGCGGGCGGCGGGGGGCGGTCGGTGGTTGTGACCCACGGGGGTGATCGCGGCGCTCCCGTCCCCCCGTGCGCTGCCTCTCCGCGCCTCGGCCCGGGTCGGGCTCTCCGGGAGTCCGGTGCAGCTCCGCGGCCGCGGCCGGTGTGCGGGGCCCGTCGAAGCGGCTGCCGCAGGCCGCCCTGCCCGGGTCAGACCCGCAGCCGGGGTATTTTCCTCGTTTGTTTGCTCCCCGCCTCTCTCAAAGTGCTATTAATAAATGAAGAGAAACATCTGCCTTTGTCTGGTAAAATATCTGACGTGGACGGAGAGACACGGTGAGGGGCTGCGGACGAGAGCTGCATTTATTAACAAAGTCCTAAGGAAGAAAGTCCAAAGCAAACCACTTTCCGCTGAGAGTTCTCACTTCTTTTGCAGGTCCGTGCCCACGGATTATCCAAAGGAACCTGAAGATCCTACCCACACAGTTAAAGTCACAAATCAAGAAAAAACATAAGTGTGGTGAGTTGTCTAAATTTCCTTTCCCGTCCGCCTCTCGCTCCCCCCAGCACGACAGGCCCCTCGCGGGGAGCAGAGCCCGGCCCGGCCTGACCCGCCGGGCGGTGGGCGCAGCTCGGCTCAGTCCAGCCCGGCGCCGCAGACACTCGGGGCGCCCCGCCGCCCTCAACGCCAAGTCAGTAACAGCCCGCGGAAAGGCCCGGTGAGAGCAGCCCGTAGTCAGAGGGAGCCGAGCGCGGCTGGGGAGCTTCCCGGGGCGGGGGGCTCCGTAGCTGTTTTAAGAGGCCCCACGACGGCCACCGCTCCGTGCCGGAGCCACCCCCCGCCCCGGCGCCGCTCCTCTGTCCGCAGGGCCCCTCCGGGCTCCCAAGTGCTCTCAGCGCCCCCCCCAGAGGCGAGAGACCCCCCCCCCCCCCCCCGGCTCAGACGCAGCCCGGGGCAGGGGCTCCCCGTCGCCCGGCTCCCCTGCCCGCGGCTCGGCGCAGCAGCCGGCTCCGGCGGCGGCTCCGGCGCTTTCCTTATATACGGGGCTGCCCCGGGCCGGCGGCCGGGAAACGCGCCGAGCGGGGGATGCTTTTGCCGGGCTCCCTCCTACGCGCCGGCTGCTTTGCACTTCTGAAAGTGCCGGGGCTTGGGAAGTGTTTTCCTTTTCATTCCTGGCCGGAGCGTTTACTGCCACGGCGCTAGCAGTCATAAATTTTGTTACAAACCGCAATGACAGGTGCATTGATATGCACCCTGAGAGCTCCGGCTGCTTTAATAACCGCTCCGCTGGCCGCTCTCACCGCCTCTTATTTATTCGGTATCATATTAGATATTGATCCGAAGCAGAATTAAGTGTAGTGGAAGTTTTAGTAGAGAACTGCTTAATACGAAACTGTCGGGAGGAAAGCGACTGGCAGTGCCGGGCCGGTGTCAGCGTGGGCCGGCCGCGCTCCGCGCACACGCGCGGGTGGACGCGTGGGCTCCCGGCTGCTCCCCAGATAGAGCCGTGAGACGGTCGGTAACCTCCAAAAGCGCTGGAACCAGTGGCGGGACAAAAAGCCCCATTATCGTGTGCAACGCCGAACAGTTCAGATGAGGTTAACCTTTCTGGGGAGGAGGAAGGGAAATCTGAAACACAGACACGGATACTTTGCGGTTTCCTACCCTCGGTGCCTCCGAGCCCACCTCCCACGGCTCGGCCTCACCATTTGGATGTCACTTCTTTTTTTTTTTTTTTTTTTTTTTCTTCCCTGGAGGCTGTTTCTGGCCAAACCACCAAGTGTTGAGTCCCTGCTTTGGTGTTACCTATAAAAACATCACCCCGGGCCTTGCACTCGTGGAAAATCAAACCCTGGAAAGGTCTCCCTCTCCCTCTTTCTTTCCCTCTCTCTCTTTTTAAGATCTAAAGATGAGCCACCAAACAGTTGAGCATTGTCCATGTGATTTATGGCCCATAGCCTCCTTTTTAGGTTCAAGCAGAGTTCACAAGCAGTTGGTATTTCAGAAAAGAAATAAGGCCTTTAACAGCTTAACAGCAATATTCTTTCTTAAGATTCTGCGTATTCTTTTGGGAACTATATTTTACGAGGCACATAAAAGCCTACGCTTAAGGCGGTGTTGTGCTAACAAAAGTCCTCAGTCCAGACCGCTCCCGAAAACGTAGATGATAGAAGCGGAAAAACGAGCGACAGAGTTGTTTTGCACAAAAATACTTTCAAGAGTCGTCAAGATTATCACAGCGTATTAAAACTCATCTGAATTGCCATCCTCTATTTCCATAGACATTTTTTTGCTAAAATTTTCCAGAAGAGAAAAATAGCTCTTTCCCCATTTCCATCAGCTTCGCAGATATTCCCAAGCTTTTGTTCAGGGAAGAAAAGGACCCCGGCGGTTTGTGACTGAGCGGCCGCGGATCACAGCTCGCTGAGGTTATTCTGAGTTATACAGACGTGCTTCCCGGTGAATTTCAGAGAACAGATCAGCGGTACTTGGCGGTACCAACTGCTGAGGGAGAAAGAGCAGTACTCCGGTAGTATAGCTTAAGTACAGGCTGGAAGAATGAGAATTATCGAACACCATTCAGAAATTTCTAGCTACTCTTCTCTGGTATGTTAATAAGCTTAAACCTTGAAGAAATACAATTAACTCTTAAGATGCGTTGAGTTACAGACATACATTGCCGGGTGAAGTATGTGCTAATTTACAAAATCACTAAAAATGTCGGAGAAAAGCCCTGTCCGACAAGAAAAATAGGAACAGGGCATATTAAAAAGCCGCAAAAAAATTGCACGACGGTTTCTGTCTTGCAACAAGCGGAAGATAGAAAATTTCGGGAGCAGCAAGGGGAAAGGCAACAGCACCCTGTCCCCAGACGCCTGGCGAAGGGGACTCGGGGCTGTCCGTGCGTTTTCCGTCTGAGCAGCCGGATCGGGGGGCCAAGGGGGCGGGGAGGGGAGCGCCGTAAGTCTGCGGGCAGGAAAAAGAAGGGAAACCCCTAAAAATGATCTCCAATGTCTCAGGTTCTTTCTACTGGGGACAAATAAAAGGGACGAGAAACGTTGGGTGAGGGATTTTAATTCATTGCAGAATTAAAATAGGGGAGTTGACCTGCGACTTCCTTTATAGTGCAAAGTGAAGGGAGTGAATGGCGCCGGTTACACTTTAACTCCGGAGGAATCCGGGAGAAGAAGGAGGCCGGGTTTACAAAGGGGACGGGATTTCTCTGCCTCTGCCCGGCCGCGGCCCGGGCTCAATCCATCATGTCAGCCCCACGCGGCCGTGCGCACGCGTGCCGGGCGAGGGGTGCGGGGGGCCCTCGGCCCAAACGGGCCCGTGGGTCCCTGGGGACACCGCTCGGGGCGGCCCCGCGTTGCTGGCTGAGAGCCCCGGCCTGCAACCGTGGGGGCTGATCCGGCGAAACGCGCGGGGAGCGGTCCAAGGACAAAACAAAGCGAGAAAACAGCTCCCACATGCCTCAGAAAGTGGCCTCTAGGATGTCCCGCCATGTGTCCCCGCTCCCCCCAGCACCACCGCTCTCGGGTGGCTCCTTCCCTGCTGTCCCCCTGCTCTCTCCCTGGTGTGCCCCAGTTTGCTCCGGCTCCTGCCTGGTGACCCTGCTCCTTCCCTGCTGTCCCTTGCTCCCTCCCTGGCGACTCTGGTCCTTCCTTGACGTCCTCTGGTGTTCCTTGGTCCTTCTCTGGTGTCCCCTGCTCCTTCCCTGATGCTTCCCGGTCCTTCCCTGGTGTCCCCGCTCCCGCCCCGCTGCCTCCGGGCCCACCGGCCGAGCCGAGGCTGGGGGTGCCGGGGTGCGGGGGGGTGCCGGGGTGCCGGGCGAGCCGGGGCCGGCCCGGCCGCTCCCAGCCGGTGCCCCCCCCCCCCCCCCCCACTGAAAGTCTTTTTTCTGTCCCCAGGTGGCTGCGAGTGGCCCGGGCCGACGACGTGAGGCGCGGGGCGGCGGTCAATGTTATTTGAGCGGGGGCCGCGGGCCTCGGCGATCGCAGAGCGGAGGATGCAGAAAGCCGCCTACTACGACAACACGGGGCTCTTCGGGGGCTACACCTACAGCAAGGCCGACGCCTACCCCTACGGCGCGGCCCACCAGCCCTACGGCCAGGCCGGCCTGGACGGCGAGTACCCCGGCTCCGCCTGCTCCGTCCAGGGCTCGGCGCCCGGCCGCGCTCCGGCCCACAAGGGCAGCGAGCTGAGCGGCAGCTGCATGCGGGGGGCGGGGGGCGGCCCCGGGGGCAGCCAGCCCCCGGGCATCGGCGAGCAGCAGCCCCCGGCGCTGCCGCCCTCCTCCCCGCCCAACCCCCCTCCCAGCGCGCCCCCTCCGAAGAAAGCCAAGGGGGGGCCCAACTCCTCGGGCTCGGCCACCGCCACCCTCAGCAAGCAGATATTCCCCTGGATGAAGGAGTCCCGACAGAACTCCAAGCAGAAAAGCACCTGCGCCCCCTCAGGTAGCCCGACACCCCCGCCCCGCCCACTGCCCGCCCGGGGAGCCGGGCTGCGCCCCTCGGGCTGAGTCCGCCGGCCCTGCGCCTGATCCCCTGCTCCTCCAGTTGCCATCGCCCCCGCCCCCCGCTCGGGGTCCCCGCCCCGCCGGGCGCTGCAGGTGGGGCGGGCTGGGGGCTCCAGCCCTGCTCCCCCCGACAGCCCGGCGGCGGCGGTGGGCGCGGCCCCGACGGGTGCCGGCAGCGCCTGGACGGGGGCCGCTGGGGGCCTCCCCGGGGGCAGGCAGCTGCGGGGGGGTGCGTATGCCGGGCAGGGAGGGGTGGGAGGCGGCCCCCGGGCCTCCTGCGCCCTTTCCGCGGGCGCCGGCAGAGCGGGAGGGGGCGGTGGGGCTCCGGGGGACCCCGGAGGGGCTTTCGGGGGGGGACCAACGGCTCTCTGTGCCTCTTCCCCGCAGGAGAGAGCTGCGAGGACAAGAGCCCCCCCGGGCCGGCCTCCAAGCGTGTGCGCACAGCCTACACCAGCGCGCAGCTGGTGGAGCTGGAGAAGGAGTTCCACTTCAACCGCTACCTGTGCCGGCCGCGCCGGGTGGAGATGGCCAACCTGCTGAACCTGACGGAGCGGCAGATCAAGATCTGGTTCCAGAACCGCCGGATGAAGTACAAAAAGGACCAGAAAGCCAAAGGCATCATGCACTCCCCCGTCGGACAGTCCCCGGACCGCAGCCCCCCCCTGAGCGGCCCAAACCACGTCGGCTACTCCAGCCAGCTCCCCAGCGTCAGCAGCCTCGGCTACGACGCGCCCTCGCCCACCTCCTTCGCCAAGCCCCAGCAGAGCATGTACGGGCTGGCCGCCTACACGGCGCCGCTGAGCAGCTGCCTGCCGCAGCAGAAGCGCTACGCGGGCGCGGAGTACGACCCCCACCCCATGCAGAGCGGCGGCGGCGGCTTCGCCAACCCCAGCCTGCAGGGCAGCCCCGTCTACGTGGGGGGCAACTTCGTGGACTCGATGCCGGCCTCGGGCCCCATGTTCAACCTGGGGCACCTGCAGCACCCCTCCTCCGCCAGCGTGGACTACAGCTGCGCCGCCCAGATCCCCGGCGGCCACCACCACGGACCTTGCGACCCCCACCCCACCTACACGGACCTCTCCTCCCACCACACCTCTCAGGGACGGATGCAGGAGGCGCCCAAGCTCACGCATCTGTAGCGGGGCGGCGGCCGGCGGGGCCCGCTCCCCTCTCCATTACCTCACTTTTCTGACGGGACAGTGTTACTTTGCTCTCGAGTGCCAACAGTGTTAGTGGATTTGTCTCCCCTAGCAGCCCCCCTCTTTCTTTCTTCCGCAGCCCCGGGTAGGTCCGCGAGCGGGAGCCTTCCTCTTAGAGCTGTGTTAAGCATGACAGTGCAATATCCCGCAGACCGAGGGACTGATAAGCTGGTAATGATGTACTTGAAGGTAAGTCTTAGAGATGCCGTAGTGTTAGCAGCGCGTCATGCTGAGGTGTGTTAGACCAGCCGTGGGCGGTGGGAACTCGCCCGCGCGTGAGCTTGTTTCAGAGAAGTTAATTTATGAATTCTTCCGTGACGTAAGGATCGCATCGGACTAAATGATATGTATTTATTATTTTAAGCGAGACATTTTTGTATCACTGATTATTTATCCTCGTCTTAATGTATTTATGTGGGTATTTGTAGAGTTTCTTCACCGATGCTTCGGGAGAGCGATTCAGGTCCATGGTGACTTACATTTCACCTATTTAGTATATTCGGTCTGAGCTAGTTGAGAGAGTAGTCTTGAACAGTTGTAACAGTGGCTGGTGTTTGTAGTTTATGTAAGGATTAATTAAGACAGCAAGTCGTAAGTCATTAATAGAGTAAAACAAACTGTGGCATCGCACAGAGAGCCGTTACACTTAAAAAAAAAAAATCGAAAGTATTTTTAAAGTATTTATTTCTAAGCGGCTGGCCCCACGCGAGCGCCTCGGTGGCTTGGCTGGCAGCTGGCTCGGCCGGGTGAAGCCACCCTTTCGTTGGAAGCGCCGCCGCTTTGAGGAGCCGATCCACAAAGCGGGGCGCTTGGCCATCTTGTTCGAGATCAAATCCTGCATACAAAAACCTCGGTGAGGTTAACGGTTATTTATTGACTGGGTATCTATCGCACATATTATTATTTCGGTGGGCTATTTTCTTCTTCTTCTTCTTTTTTTTTTTTTTTTTTTTTTTAAATTACACTCTGGCTATCTGAAATAGGAAAGAAATTAGAAGCTTAGAACGCAAAAAAATTAGAAACCCTCTGATAGTGCTAATTTCATTAGGGTCTCCATAGCAATCCGCGCAGCAGCTGCCGCCTCCTTTGTTATTTATACTGTTGTCTTTATACTAACCATAAATCAATTTTTTAGACATCTTTGGAAGCCTGAGCTTTTCCTCTTGTTTTTCATAAAAATAAACTTTGAAAGAAAATTGACAATCAGATATAGACAGCCGAAGGCGGGGTGCGGCCAGCGGCCGGGCGGTGCCTCCGCGCTCCCCCGGCGCCCGGCGAGGACGGTCCCGTCCCCTCTGGCCGAGGCAGAGGGGCACCCCCGCCTCTCTCTGCCAAGAACGGGACAGCTAACACGGGGAAGAATTAAAAAAAAAAAAAAAAAAAAAAAAAAGAAAGGAGGAAAAAAAAGGAACGGTGCTCTGAACCCTCGTGTTTCCTCCTCTCTAGTTACACGGCTGTGTTGAATCCCTCGCTGGATTTACAGAGATACTTCTTTTGTAAACGTTGTCATTAAAGTCTCTTCCAAGGCTATTCTTATCTCTTTCTAAAAGTGTCGAGTTAAAGATTAATCCGAACTTCTGTATTCCCCACCAAACCGTCTGACACCACTTCCCAGTTTGACAAACACTGCAGCTCCCACTCCATCCTCTAATGACAGGACCTGGCATTCCTATTGTGAGAAATATTTTAACTCCTCCAATTCTGGTCAACACAGGCAAGTTTTCTTTCTTTCTTTTCTTCCTTTCTTTCTCCTCCCTGCTTTCTTCCTCGCCTAACGGTATTTGTGTTTGTCTGGACAGTAACGATTCAAAATATTACTTAGGGTTTTATTTTCCCCTCTGCGTGATTTTAACAATGTTGTGCTACGTTGAGAACTGTATATTTTGTTAAATTTCACTTTTACCCAAGCAAATTTGGACATATGTGTTGTAGATCTGTAAACAAAACAGAACAGAATAAACTACTTTGTTCGGAGACATATTTTAAACATTTTGAGCCCTAAAA
Source organism: Strix uralensis (assembly GCF_047716275.1). Taxonomy (NCBI): domain Eukaryota; kingdom Metazoa; phylum Chordata; class Aves; order Strigiformes; family Strigidae; genus Strix; species Strix uralensis. Next base: position 20,693,332 of record NC_133977.1, on the reverse strand, counting down.
TTGCTTTCTATGGAAGTTTTCACACAAATTGTTTCTTAGAAGCTCCATCCAGGAGTAAACAAAACACACAAAGAGCACAAAAAGTAAGGCTAAACATCAGTTGTGAATTATACTTCTATAATATTCCATAAATATATATATTTGTTTGTATCTCTAAAACTTTATGTAATCAATGTACCCACGACTGAAATTGTCCATGTAGGTTTTTTTGTGTGTTATTGAAAACACGACGTATTTTGCATCACCTGCTTCTATCTGCGAAACGGCAAGGCACCACCATTTCTGCAGGGCCAGCCCTGCTGTAACCCCATGCGCTTTTCCCAAGTGTTTCCCACCTTCATGCTCTGTAGGCTGTTCTTCAGTGTCTGCTCTGACTTACACTATTAGTCCTTCATTAAACCTGTTCAGAAAGAAGAGGCCGTTTATAGGTAGCCCTTCCCCAGATCTGAGGAAGAAGGGGGTTTCAGAGGAACCCTGACCACAAACATGGTGCTACTGAGGCACACTGCCCTGAATTATTTTCATATTGCAGAAAGATGGGGTTTGCAGACTTGGTTTCCAGTGGGGGAGGAGGAGGAGCATGTGCGAGGGGGAATCTTCTTGTAAATAAATTCACTTTCCTCTCCGTGACTCTGGCAGAGGTGTCTCGTTTGTAATGCGATAGAAGTCCGTGATGATAACCTAATTATTAGAAGTAATGTTACTTTAGCGAGATCGCTGGCATTTTTACAATGTTTGTACAAGCATCAGCAATCTAGAGGAGAGAGGCACTTTGGCACAAGCCAGACTTTTTCTTGGCCCATCGTTTAAAACCCATAAATTATAAACAAACCCCTTTCACACTCAATAGGAACTCAGCTCCCTTGCAACAGCATCTGATGTGCTGAACTCCGGTCACTTATTTAAAACACAACTCGTCAGCCAAGGCCAGGCCTGGGGCTGATCCCAGCCTTGCCTTTCTTCACAAATAGGAGCCATCGCACCCCTTTCCCTCCTTCCCTGCTCCCTCCATATGCTCCAGACCCATAACAGGGTCACTGAGCCAGGTCCTCGAAATGCCGGCAACGCTGCAGTGGTGTTTGGGCTAGGGAGGTGCTGACAGCACCGGTTGAGAGGTGTCAGGGGTGCACTGAGCTTCAGCGAGGCCATGCAGGTCCTCCTGTTCAGACCAGTGGGTCTTGGGGTCTCCACTTGTTGGTTTGGCCCTTACAGTAACCCACCATTTAATGGGGCTGCAGCAGTTTCCCCGCTGCAAAAAGGAGATGAGGCTTTGTCTTAGCTCTGTGCAGTCAGTGCAGGGCTGAGCTGCTACTTTGCAACCTGTTTCTTTTGAGGGTGAGTCCCATCCATGTCCCTCTGTCTAGGGCCTGGTGAGCAGCACTGCGGCAGGGGGACCTAGGCAGGCACAGCCAGGGACTCCCCAGGATGCCACTGTCTTGCAGGTGCCACTTGTGTGGGGCTGGGAAAACAAAGCCAAATGCCTCCTGCTCCATTAGCAAGTGCTCCCTGGGCAGAGTGCTGCAGGCTCCCAGCCCTGGTCCCTGGGCAGGCTGGGGAGGGACTCTGGGGCACCCCACATGGCTGCCACCATGGGACCACACCTGGGTCACCTGGGGCTGCAGGCAACCTTGTCCGTGGGTGAAGAGGAGGCAGCTGGCTGCACACCCAGGAGGCAATGACAGGCAGGGGGGAGGCTGGCTAAGAAAGAAGGAGCCCACCATCACCAACTAGAAGTCCCCTGACCTTCTTGGGGACCAGCTGGGTCACTGGAGCTCCATGGCAAGAAGTCTGAAGGCAGGATCCACCACTGGGGTCTCTGCACCCCTCCACCCCTATGGGAGGCTCTATGAAACAGCCTGCAGGGAGGCCCAGGCACAGAAGGGACTAGTTGGCTAGGGAAAAAAGAGGGTAAAGGGGATGGGGCTGCTGGGCTACCTCTGGGAAGGTGCCTTGCTGACAGTTGTCGGCCGGGAGGGAAGGAAGGAGCTGCAGGTCGTGATGCCATCCTTCTATGTGCCAGCCTGACATGTGCACCCAGCGGCCGCACACAATGGCAGTCCGGCGAAGGCGCAGTGTGCTGCGTGGTGGAGGGGCCCAGGCGTCCGGCACTGCTGCCGCAGACCTGCCTGGAAACAAAAGCTGGAGCCAGACGGGCAGCACAAAGGGGCTGGTGCTGCCGGGGCAATTAGGGCTGCGGTGGTTGGTTGGGCACCACGTGATGTTATATATTGATGAACTGGCTACCTCTGTTTTTAAAAGGCGTGAGAGGGGCTGGACCAGAGCTCCGTTGACTGCAGCCACTTTCCAGGGACTGAGCGGCAGGTTAATCCCTGAACGGGCGACAGATCCCCATTCCCATGTGAGCAGTGGCAGTGGGTACGCTGTGGTCCTCGCTGGGAGTGGGGCTGGCGGGGGAGGGAGGGGTCTGGCTCTGTTAAGGGTCATCAATCACATGATGAGCACTTTTCACTCGACAGGGGTTCCTCCTACTTCTGCTTGGGCCTGAGCCAGCTGGGGCTTGACCTGGCCAGCAAGAGGCAGAGCCCAGTCCTGGAGCTGAGAGCCATGGAGTAACGTGGCAGGATGGGAGCGAGCCCCTTCGGTCGCAAAGGCTGATACGCAAAAGGGGACACAGTGAGGTGTCTGTGCCTGCACATCCTCTGTAGATGCTGCTTTGGAGCAGAGGTGGGCCTTTGTCTCCACCTTCAGAGCCCAGGGTCCTGGAGCACCCTGAACTGCTCTGGGATGAACCCCAGAAAGGCTCAGCTGCAGTGACCATAAGCACAAAGCTGAATGAAATTATCATGGGATCTGTACTAGGCAGGATGGAGGTCTTCCAGGTAAAATTACTCCTGAATGTACAATTTGAACACTAGAGCTAATTTGTTACTTATTTTCTGATGTGCCAGTTTTCTTGAAACAGCAGTTTTGGGAGAGGATAGACATCCCCATGCTGAGTGAGGTGCATAGCCTCGACCTTTCCTCCAAGGAACCTGGGCTATCTTTTAGGATCTTTGGGAGCAAGAAGAGCTAGGCGAGGCAGAAGGCTTGGCTGCAAACCCTTTGACATCTCTGTTTTGCACCCAGCAATATGGCTTACCTTGATACCTCTGGGTTATCAATACGTGTAGTTTTTCCTTCTTACCAAATTCACAGCTGCGGGTCAGGCGTTACATGGCACAGGGGCCCGTGTGGAATCACTCGTCTGGGGAAATCCTTACAGAAGGAGGAAGAGACTTTCCTCTTCTTTGTGTTCACGTAGAGGATCTTTGTAATTAATCCCACGTACTGGGAGAGCAGAGGTCCCTGTCCCAGGCCTGGTGAAACTACCCCAGGGGTCAGCCAGGAAAGGGGAGCTTGTTGTAGGGAAATATCAATGGCAGAGGGAAACACACCTTCCTTAGGAAGAACATAAAGTGCCCTGACCACCTGGAAGGGCTGTGCTTGTGCTGGAGCTGAGCCCGGCTCCCCTGGAGCTGCAGGACTATTCCCCTTCTTTGCCCTGGGATCTCTATACATCTCTGCTTTTATTTGCATTTTACAAAATCAACTCCCCAGAGCTTCTCCTCCTTTTCTCTGACAGCCTTCCTCCCAGGGGCCTTTGATGGTTTGCCTGTGTTAATAGGGCCGCTGCTTAAATCCCCAGTGTTCTTTCACCTCTCTTCGGGATGCTCATCCACACCCTGGCTGTCTCCACACAGTGGACGTACATCCCCACGTACCACTGAGAACCAGCTCTCCTGGCCGTCAGTGTCCTGGCAGCAGAGGGGCCAGGACCAGGTCACGCTTGAACCAGACCTTTCACATCAGTTTCCTAAGGGCTGGGGAGAGATCTGTTGAATCTCCTGTGTCTTAGTTACTGTGACAAGCACAGAGGGTGGAGTCTTGCTCCAGAGAGGAAAGGCAACATGCCCCAACCTCTGAGTGGTCCCTGTGGCTCAGGGCTGCCACTGCCACTGCTCAAGCAGCCTCCCCAGGGCATGGCTGGTAAGTGTCTGCACTTTGTCAGCTTTTTGGCTGGGCTCATTCCTACATCATGTCTTAATTTCACAGTGGCAATCTCAGGCTTTGCAGTGGCCCACATGTTTCCAGAAGTGTGGTGGCACAGGGGCTGGTTTGGTCCATTGTTCTCACAGAGAATTCTGCCCCAGCAGCTCCCCCGGCTCATGCCATCACCACGCTGCTTGCACAGATGTCCTGAAACCTCCCAGCCATTCTTAAATTGCCTTTGACAGCATCATGTTCCTCCCACACTTCTTTTTAACCCACTTTTCTTCTTCCTCCTTTGACTTCCAGGGACTCTTCCCCATTAGAACTCTTGCAAAAAACCAGCTGCAGTCACTCAACTTCATATCACTGGGACTTAGCTAAGTCTCAACATTGTGAAATTCAGGAGTGTAGAAAATTGCAGCCCCCTCAAAAGCCAGAGCAGCAACAAGAGACGCTTTGACTGTGTTTAGCCACTGATTTCTGCTTTCCTCATCCCTGAACAGTCCTGCAAAAACAAACAGGTAACAAACGAGAAACTCAGTAACAGAATCCAGCTGGGTGAATGGAAAGATCGTTTCTTGGTGTGAACATGGACAGCTCTTCTAGTGTTTAAAACACAGCTTTAGCTGTAATTAAACCAGTTGCGTTCTGCAAACAGAAGACTCAAGTAAAGCAGCAGCCCTCCTCCAGAGCCAGTGCTGTTTGTTTCACTGAGGGCAGGAGTTTTTACAGCAGGGGAGACTGAAGAGCTTTCCTGAGTGGACAGCCTTTCTTTGCTAAAGAGAAAGCCTGGGGTTCCCAGGCTTCTGTGTTGTCAGAAGATGGCATTTTCCAAACTGCTCTGATTGCCATGGGTGTGCTGAGCAAGTTTGTTATCATTCAGAATTTAACCTCTCCCTCAAAATGTAGGTTTCCTGACTAGGTGTATTTGATTTAATCTGTTCTTCTAATTTATACCTGTATCCCTGCAAATAGAAAGGTAGGAGATAATCCATTATTAATGAGGCAGGGTAGCACGGCCCGGAACAGTGAGCACGTCTGTGTCTGGAGAACACCTAACTTCGGGTCTCTGGGCTTACAGTGACTGCTCTGTCCATAGACTCTGAGTTCCAAGCATGTTAAAGCAGTGATCTGTATAGCCAGCCTTTGCTAAGTAATGGTTGCTTTATAGCAGGTGGGCTGGATGAGCTGGGGAGAAAGTGGGGCTGATAGAAGGCCATGGTGCTGGCCAGAGCCCATCTGCAGGGGAGTGTTCCCCTGTCCTCGTGGGCTTGTGTCTGCCTGTCCCAGGGATGTATCCTCTCAGGGCCTCTGCAGGAAAGAAACCCAGGCCTGCTCTGAACCATTGGCTGGTGGGGCAGCTGGGGCTGAGCTGCAGAGCACATGTCTCTATAGGAAAGAGTTGAGGCTGAGTCGGTGAAATGGTCTGATTGTGCCTGCCCACGATGTGCCTTCTCTGCCACCAGCCCAGCCTCTGAAATCCGCAAAAGACCCAGTGGAATTTTTCCTTCTCTGGGGATCCCAGTTGCCCTTGGGTGGTTGGCACCGTGTCTGGTCCTCGCAAAATTTGTGGTCTCCTCCTGACCACAGTGAGCAGCACTTTGTTCCAAGAGCTTGTAGAGCTCTTTGGGCTGTTGAGTGGAAGGCACTGAATGATGGATGAAGGCATTTCAATTTCATGCTTTTATTTAGAAATAAAAAATATTTTTGATAAGGTACCGCCCTTGCATTTCCCAGCTGAGTCCACATCCACCTCTTAAGACTTAGAAGGTTACATGTCTAATTCGAAGCGGTACGATGTAGCCCTTCTTTGTGTTCCTTGTCTGTCCAGTCCCAAGTCACCAAAGCCCAAGCATGCTCTCTCCCCAGCGCACCCTTTTGCTGTTCCGAACTGCACTGACACATGGTTACCGGTTGACAAGTTGGATGAAACACATGATTACCCAAATCGAGCATATGTGTAGCTCAGACTGGATGGCCAAATGTCTCTTGGAGCCATTTAGGGAAAGACGATCGCTTCTGGAGTCCACGCTTCACATCCTCCACGCTTGTTCCTGTTCCCTGCCATTCCGGGGGGATGAAAACCAAGAGAGAGAGTGTTGGAGGGTTTGGCTGGGCAGTGCAACTTGCTGCACTCTGCCAGCTGCAAGCGCTCAGTGAACAATGCCGAATGGCCAAGGGAAAAATGAAAGCCCATTAACGGGGTGAGCCCGGGGATTCACTTTGGAGAGCCTGCAGAGCACTTATCTGATGGAGTGAGACCATTAAGCGCCGTGAGGTGCAGCACCCCCCTCCCCTCCCCCCCGCCCCGGGTGCGGACAGCCTGGGGGTGCCTGCGCAGCCCGCCGCTCCCCGGGCTGCTCCCCCGGGCTGCGTGGGCTCCCGTGGGAGCCTCCGGGGGCCTGGCCGGCGGCAGGGCAAGGGGAGGGGGCAGAGCTGCCCAGGGGCGGGAGCCCGGGGAGCGGGAAAGCGCCGGCTCACCCACCCTCCGAACTCCCGGCCAGCGGCTCCGCAGTGCGCGGCGGGTCCGGCGAGTCCCGAGCGAGCGGCCTGTCCCGGGGGGGGTCCCGGGAGGGCTCGGGGGGGCTGCCCACCCGCAGCTCCGCGCCGGCCCTGGGCAGCCGGGGGTGGGCAGGGAAGCCGGCGGCGCCCGGGACCCCCGGTGCGGGCTCCCCCCGCCGGGCTCCCATTGGCCGCGGGGCGGGACGTGCCGCCCCGCTCCCGGCCCTATATCAGGGCAATATTGCCCCGGCGGGGCGCGGGGAGCGGCGCTGCCCCGCGGGCCATGGACCTGGGGTACTTTCCCCTCGCCTTCCCGCCGGGGCTGTGCCGCGGGGCCCCGCAGCCCCCCTACCCCCGGCGAGGGGACGGCGCCTTTCTGGCGCTGGGCACCGCGGCCAGCGCCGCGTCCCCCGCGCCGCCTGCCTGCGCGGGGGCGGTGGGGTACGCGGCCGCTCCCGCCGCGGCGCCGGGCCCCCGCTACCGGCCGTCTATCTTCCCCGGGAGCGGCCGCCCCGCGCCGCCGCCGCCGCCGGAGCCCGGCCGCCCCTGCCCCTGCCCCGGCGTGGGAGGCGAGGGGCTGCGGCGCCTCTCGCCCTGCCCCCGGGCCGCCCCCTCGCCTGGCTCCCCGGCCCCGGCGGCGGCGGTCCTGGCGGCGCCCCGCACCTTCGAGTGGATGCGAGCGAAGCGGAGCCCGCCCGGGAGAAGTGAGTGGGGCGGCAGGGCGCGGGCGGGGGCTGCTCCCATCCCGGCTCCCCGTGCTCCCCCGTCCTGCCCCGGCCCCGGCCCCCGCCCCGCTCCCTTCCCCTGCCCCCGCTGAAGCGCGGTGTTTTTCGGCGTTGCAGGCGGCGCGGCGCCGTGCGGGGGGGAACCTCCCGCCTGCTCCGCACGCACCAGCTTCAGCACCCGGCAGCTCACGGAGCTGGAGAAGGAGTTTCACTTCAGCCGGTACCTGTCCCGGGCCCGCCGCCTCGAGGTGGCCCGCTCGCTGCGCCTCCGCGACGCCCAGGTGAAGGTCTGGTTCCAGAACCGCCGCATGAAGCAGAAGAAGCGGGAGCGGGAGGCGCTGGCCGCCCCCGCCGCCGCCCCCCACCCGGGTGCCCCGGGCGGCCCCGCGTGAGGCCCCGCAGCCCCCCCACGGAGGGGTCTACCGGGGACGTCGGGGTTGGACGCGAAGCTGCGGCCGGCGGGGCACCCGAGGGTCCTTCCACGCGGGACCGCGGCGATGTAGCTCCGCTGTTTTTTCTGTTGCAACTTATTCACAGTTTTATTTCTGAGGATTCAGGGAAAGGGGCCAGCCCGACGCGCCGCCGCTGCTGAATTTCGGGCCCGGGTCGAGGCGGCGGGCGGGCGCGGCTGAGAGCTGCCGGGGACTGCCGCTCCCCCCGGGGAGAGCAGCGAGCGGCTCCGCCAGCTCCCCCGGATCCGCGGGGCGGTGGGTGCACGGGGGGGCCGCCCCAAGCTCCCCACCCTGTCCTCGTTTTGGCTTTAAGAAAAGAGAGCTTCGCAGGCTCAGGCGAAGTTCATGCAGAAGAGGGGGAGAAGCCCCGAGAAGACAGAGCAGAGGAGAGCAGGGAAAGCTTCACCCCACGGGATGGGGCAGGGGTGGTCACCGCCACCAGTATGGTTCCCTTTGAGAAAAGTGCCCTTGTCTTCTGCCCTACCCTTCGCAAAATTGCTGCAAAAACCCGAGGCTGTACATGCTTGTTTTTATTCCTCATTGGTTCCCATTCCTTTTCCTGATGTGGCTGATTTAGTCCAAAATCTGTTTAGTAACTGTGAGGGAAGGTTTTAAAAGAAATAAAGTCGGAGGAGGAGCGCCTCTTCCCATTCAAACTGCGGAGGTGCTGGGATTTTCCTTCCAGAGCCTATGGGCTGCCGGGGACCGGCCAGCAGCTGCTCTGCTGGCTCCCAGCACCTCTTGCATGTGCCTGGCAAGGACAAGACAATGGAAAGCCTCTTACAGCATCTAGGGCCAGACTCTCAGACCATCCAGCTCTCCCAGGCTTGATTGTATCTTATGGTTAAAGAAATGCACCATATTAATCAGTTTGCAATGAATCTTACCACATGCAAAACCTCAAGAGCTGTTAAAAGTGCAGAAAGATGCTTGGGTTTGACCACAGACAGCTGCTAGCAAAAGCCATGAGGATTCCTTGTTCAAAAAGAGTGACAACGACTGACTACCCCATACAAGTGCAAAATTCACCAGTGATCCTCAGTTTTCCCTATTTCATCTTTCCCAGAGACAAAATAACAGTATCAAAGTGGACAAAGGAGCTGAGTTTAGACTCTTCCTGCCTGTGACAGGGAGAGCATAACAGCAAAGTGGAGAGGAATGACATCTGGATTTACAGGAAGGTGATTTTATTTGCTTGTGGGACAAAATGATTTTGGATAACTCTCTCTTTGCTCCAGATTTCTGCTGGGTGTTGGACTTTGGGGTGAAGAACAAATTGTAGCAGCACCAGGGGAGATGGATCTCTGGGGACCTGTAAGCACTAGGTCCCTATCTGGAAGCCAGCCCCAGACACCAACAGCTGTTGGTCTTTGCTGGATGCTTGCTGAGCAAAAGAAATACAGAGAGAAGATGAAGATGGATGTCTCAAGTCAGAAAGTCTGCAATGTAGGGGCTACTTATTCTCCATACTGCCTTCCACTCTCCAAGGCACCCCTCTGCTTGAAGGCTTTCTTATGAAGACATCTCTTCTGCCAAGCGACTGGGAAGCCACCGCCAATGGCAGCTTCAGCAGAGGTTGGTGGAAGTGCTGGGAAACAGCGTGCTCCCAAAAGCCAGGCAGGCACGTTGGGATGATGCTGCGGCAGCAGGCCCATGGCTGAGCAGGGGCAGGAGGCCGCCTCGGCAAGGAGACGGGTGCCTCCTCAGCGAGCATCTGAGGGAGGGGGCCTCCCAAGACAGACGTGTTTGGTTACACATCATATCCCGACTGTACCTGGAAAGTACAATAAAGCTAGAGGCTCACAGTTGTGCATGCACACAGGGACGCTTTCTTTCTGTATATGATGTTATAGTTCATGTCCCACTGGCTGATTCACTTCATGGGTTATCACTGAAAAATTCTCAGGACTGAAGTACTCTTGTGAAACTAGTTGCAACCAAAATATGTGGTTTGCAATTCCTTATTAAAGTAATGACACCAAACAAGAGTTTATACTGCAGGCTGATCATTCATTAAAAATTAGAAAATACTATTTCTGCCACCTTTTTTTGAGAAGATGCTATTTAAAGCAGAATAAAGCAAAATCTGGAAAAATTAATGAAAATTCAAGTAAATCAAATTTGTTTTGCAAGCTGAATATTAAAGGCAAGTCAGCTACTAACCAACTCTTTTCAGCTGTTTTTAAGGTATGTTTGTACCAAGTCTCCTGTTAGTACTCCTTGTTTTTTTAAACAACAAATAAGCATAGACATGTAGGAAGAATAACCCATCTTTCTAAGAGCATATGGTTCACACGTGAACTTCAGAAAACAGCTGTGTTTTGAGTTGCCTCCAAATTTGTCACATGTCTTTGGGGTTGCCAGTTTGTCAGCCTTTTATTTTCCTAATGATTTTGAGATTTGTGCTAGGCATTCAGGCCAGAGGAACGTTTTCCACACTGCTGGCATGCTCCTGCACTACCAACTCGGAGAGAAAGATTCTCATTGATTTCAGTGGTGCTGGATCAGGCCATTAGAGCACACTAAGTCTTTTAAAATGAATGTTTTCATGCCATATATTTTCCTGAATAAATAAATACATGTGCCAGCCTTGTAGCAGTGCACAGTTTGTATCCATCAAAATGACACAGCCTGAATATATAGAGATTTACTTGCAAATTAAGATGAAACCTTACAGCTCTTTTATGGCAGTCTGAATCAATTTGCTGGTATGAACACAACTATATTCTTTCTTAAGAACTGGTACTTAGTATTAAGCATAATTTCTGCTCACATGACAGGGCCAGTTTAATAGGATCTTCTTCATGAACAGTTTTAGCTGTATGAGGATTAGATATTGCTCCTTTGCACCGTGCTGTCAGCAAGATACCCAAAGGAAGGAGCTAATGCAAGTCGTGTGCCAATTCCTGAATAATTAAATAAAAATGCCTGTGCACACATGAGACAAATAAATGATATATAAGGTCTAAGATTCACTCATTTAACATTAATCCCAAGAGTTGTGTCTCACACTTGTTCAGTTTGATGCCTAGTAGTTGGAAACCACTTTTAGGTTAGGCAGATATAGGTAAGAGCACAAGCTGCAGTTCTCACCACAGTCAGAGCAAAATATTCCAGACTTGCCTCAGTAGACACCCACCACCATATAATTTATCACAATTTATGAAAATACTATTTCCTGGCCTTATTTTCCTTCAAACATCATTAGAAACCACAGAAAGACCATTCTATTTCAGTCATATATTAATTTTTGCCTACTGACTATTGCTCAAAGGGCCACAGGCTACAAAGGGATATGAACAAAATAATTTTTTTTATGTGTTCCCATTTTGCCTGAAACAGAACAAAAATATTGATTTGGAAGGCTTCCAAGGAGAAAAAAGTTGTAAAATTACTGTTCCTGAGCGGTATATGTGAATGTAGAGATTTCATATCCTTTGGATAGGTAAGTGATAACAGAAAATCACACCTCTTTGAAAACTAGGCTTAGGCAAGAACCTGGGCTTGCTTGGGTATCTGGCTTCCCATGCAGAACTGAATGAATATGTTACCGCTTGCAAATACAGCACAGGGAACGCTTTGCCGAGGGTCAAACCAATGACTCTGGTTTATGGTATGAGCTGCATATACAGGTTTATTTTGAGCATGAAAGAACACAGCAGTAAGCCAGAAAACAAAAATATGCAACCAAATCACCACATTTTAATCTCCTTTTAAAAGTGTGCCATTTCCTCTATTTATTGGTAAAACCTGGAAGAGTGGTTTACGCATAAAACGGTACAGATTATTAGTAGAGGAGAACAGGCTATTACCTCTTCTAAGAAAAATCTTTCCAGGCAACATTACAAAATGGAAAGACCTCCTTGTAGTTTCAAGCACATGTCTCTAACAGCTAATAAATCATACTTATGATTTGTCCTGAACCGCTCTGTTAGCCTAAATTCCAAGGAAATCCCGAGAACACTTGCAAATCCCTGACGACCAAGGAGAATGAGGTTTGGAGAGAAACCCCAAATAAGACATGGTTGTTACCAGTTTATCATTAAGAGGTGACTGAAGTTTAGGGGAAACGCATTCTTCTCTATTGGTGATATATGGCTCATATGGTGTATGTGACTCACTCAATCTCCACCATAATTTTTTATGACTTTTTCTAATGCCAGTGAACGAGAGGAGTCTTTGGCCAGGAAAAGGCACCCTGTTGAAAGAAAGAAAGGTGAACCAAATGACAAATCATTCTGCTCCCTATCATAACAACGTCTGTTATTCAACCCCCTCCCCAACCATATCGCTAAAATGTCCCTCAAATAATTCTGGACAATATATAGGAAAATATACTTCCCAGACCTGTGTCTGTATTGTCTTACTGTATTTTAGTTTTATCCAGGAATCATTTGCTGTTCTTGAGCACCAGCCAAGTGAACAAAGTAACCCTCAGCTGTGCAACATGTGAATCTTCTTTGGCTGAAATTTACACCTGCACAGAGTGCTAAAATCTGAGATAGAGATGCAGTCCTGAGAACTATTTGTAAGCAGGACAAGGCTTCCTTCATACTGAAAAAATTTAGACCGCTGGCCCACAAAAGAGCTTTTCATAAACAATTTTTTTGCTCGTGTTTTTGTTTCCTCAAAAGGCAACTGCCCCTGGTGATTAGCAGATTGAAAAACAGCAGATTAAGTAAACAAACAAATACATGAACAAATCTAGTCAGTTCCTTTTCTACCAGCCTATCAGACTTCCTCCCAACTGGAAAACAGATCTTTTTACTACACTTCATCAGAAAGCATAATGTTACAAATAATAAACCACAAGAAATTTCAGTTTATTCTGGAAACTGAGACATTTTTAACCAGGATTGGCATATCATGCTTTATGAAAATGTTTAACAGGTCTAACTCAAGCAGTCTGGCCCATGGCCCTGGCCTTAGAGTGAGACCCCTACACCCACCAGCACGTGGGACATTTCTAACCTGGGTGCTTGTGCCCTTACACGGAGAACAAAGACCTTTGCAATGCATCAATCTATGCTGCTGTGGGTGTGAATAAAATTACACCCATGTATGAGTTCAGTGGATCAGGAGAGCTGCTTCTGCTGGGCAAAAGGAACCATTCCTTCTGCCCATACAGGCTATGAAAAACACCCGTGTCCCAGTGATATGATTTTGGTGACATGAGTATAGCAGGAGAACCCGAGAGCTAAGGCTTCCCAGCCATTACTCTTCATCTTAACAGTTGTGCTACACTAAATCTACATTCCTAATGCCCCTTTTTATATTCCTTTAGCAAGTAAGCTAGATTAAACACAGTAAAGTTTAGAGTGTTGTTTGAAAATAGATAAAAATCTCACTAAATTTTTTAATGACTACTCAGATCAGATTTTGCCCAGTTACTGTTCCAATAATGGAAACAGTTTCTAATCCTGGCAATTTCTGGTATCAGATCCATATGTTAAGCATAGATATTGGAATAATTATTTTTAAACCCCACACATTTATGGATTTATAAATGATACCATTTATCTGGGGTGACATTTTCTTCAACATCGGAGTTTAGAATCCAATGATAATTATCAAACAGTGTTAAAAGCCTATCAATAAAAAACATCTATCTTTCCCTTTAGAAATTCAGCCAAGTAAAAGTGTGGTAGGTACATGACACCAGTGGGTTATCAAACCCATTTTCTCATGCTGGAGAGACTAGACCCCAAAGTACAGTGTACGCAACAGGGTGATGTCTTATAAAAGGTCCAAGATTTTGTAAAATTTTGTAGTTGTAACCAGAACTGTGAGCACTGTGACTTTCATTTTGATGTGACCAGGCAGACAGTTCAAAAAAATGGGACAGGACTGTTGAACACTCTTAATGTCACGTCTCACTTAAGAAATGGACCACCTGGTGCTTCTGGTTGCTTTTCAAATGTAGTACCAAATCAAATAGATTTGGTAATCTGATTTGGGACTTCACAGGTGTGAATTGTTACAGCAAGAGCCACACGAGAAAAGGACTATCACAACGCTCGGGATAATAATAAATGTGAAAGAAAAAAGGGAAAAAAAGCATTACATCCTGTCTGCATGTTGTCAATGTCATCTATGATGCCGTTGTGTCTGTCACCTGTGATCTAAGGCCTGTAACAGAGCTCACCCACTGCAGAGACAGACAGCTGTGCTTTCAAGAACTGGAAGAGCACAGCTCTGGCCTGTTCTTCTGAAGTTTTTTTCCTAAATTAAAAATCCATTTATTTAATAAAAAGGTGATGGCATATCTGGATGTTGGTGGCAGCAGTCCCATTCAGACAGGGACACCCTGATCTGTGGTCACTGCTGGTCCACAGTTTGTGTCCTAAAGCCTTCATCAGCCACAGGCTAGCCTGAGCCTCACGGGTGGCCGCATGATGTACAAGCAGTGCCACCAATTGCTCACATTTGCTGGGTGTGTCAGTCTCAGGGCTTGTTCTGTGTTGGTCCTGTCTGCATTCAACTATGCTGATAGTTCAGACTGACTGGCCATCTGACTCATCAGTGTAAGTCTTCTGTACCAGAGCTGAGATATATTGGCAAGCCCAGGCATTCCTTTTACTAAACTCATTTAATTCTGAACATCTGACTAAGGCTTTAGATCCTAACAACATTACTCTTGTAACTTTTGTCAGCCTTCAGGGATTTGAGAGAAGGTAATGGATCGGAGATGTCATGCTTACACATGGCTGCTAGCTGGACTAGGTTGGAATTTAGCTAGCCTGTGCTCTCTGCACACTCATGGAAACTGAATCTGGCTCGTGTGGCTCAAAATATTTCTCAGTCAGGCATTCCTTTTCCATGTCCCAGTGTTCAAAAAGCTTCAAAGTGCAAATTTGTTGCAAAATGTTCTGAAATCATTGTTGCATTACTTTTTATTTCTGGCTGCTTGGTCTCAAAAAAGACCAATGAGACACCTGGTGCTTTTCTCACATCCTTCTACTGGTGCCAGGAAATGGATCAATCTGATCTGCCACATCTCCTCATGAATCTCAGGAGGTACCCAGCCTCACCAACTCATACCCACTACTAAAAAGACCATATGTTTTTAATCCATGTACATTCAAGTTATTTCAGTCAGTGTAATTTTTTTCCTTACCACAGTTGTACCCTGGGGAGAAGCTATGTCAAGTATGAACTTCTACAGCTGTAATGAAGCTATGGCAAAGCTTTTCTTGTTCCTTTTATGAAACAAGACAATGATTTTAGATGGAGTAGATTCAACTTCTGAAGTTTCTGCTATGTCATAGTGAATCAATTCTCAGCCTCCCTTAAAAATATAGCAGGTCACTCCTGTATGGTCAGGCTACGTGTTTAAACTGGAAGTGTTAACAAAAAAACCTAGATAAAAGCTTCTTATTTATTAGACACATGGGGGAAATGATTCAGAAAATAAAAAGTCACTTCCATGTAGGCTTTTTAAAAAAGGAGGTTTCGCATCTGGAGGCAAAAAGTTTGTGAAAGGTCATTCAGCTCTGCAGAATTTAGCTGTAAAAACAGAAAAGTCAGTATAAACAACAGATTGCTTCTCTGAGGACCAAGTAATCAGGTAGAACCAGTCATGACTCTTCTGCTGAGGTGAGACAGGCAGCATGAAAAGCCAAGAGCTAATCCCCATCCTGACCCAGCAGAGACAGCATTCACGTGAGATCAACAAGGTTCAAGTCCCTGCTCCAACATGTTGGTCTCCTCCCTAGAGCACTCCCCAAGGATACGGAGATTGAATGGGATGCTTTTGACCTCATGAATTCTCTACCAGACTTTCTTCTTAGGTGTTAAAATTTTCTGTGGGGCTTTCATGTTGCAAGAAAGTCCTACACATACAACTGATGAGGGTTTTTTGTAGGTGAGTCTTGCTCTCCCTCTATTTCGAAGATCTTTTAAAGGCGTTTTGGTTTTATTCAAGTGTGGAATAGCCACACATTTTTAATCTCAAAAATCTTTTGGGACAAGGAAACCATTTCCTGCCCAGCTCTACAATTAATCACAGCACATCCCTTTTACAGTGTGCTACAGATAAATAATTCATTACAGCTGCCTCTTCCCTCCATGCGGGGTAGGCAATTGTGATCATTTCTACAGGAAGAAGAAGAAAGTTAATTCTTTCTATGCCAGCCTCCAGAGAAGGATTTAGACCCTCTCACAAGGAGCTTTGATGAATTAATAAACCTCCTCGGTATTTACCACACTTGTCCAGAAACTGAGTTCAGTTGCAGCTCCTTAATTTTCCAGATAACATCTTTAGAGTTTGAGAAGACTTGCCTAACCAGTGCCTACAGTCAAACTGTGAACAATTATTCTTACTTTCATTAACAAGATGGATCAGGATTTTGCTGCAGTATGAGCTATATAAATATCAGGATGAACCTTTACAGCCATCGCTACTGCAAGTTGGAGTTATGATTGCTGCTTTGACATTCATGCTGTTTTGACAACGCAGCCCTGATCCATGCTTTAAAAAAAGATTTGTTGGTGTCTGGTCAAATGGGGATTTAAAAACGATAGACAAATATGGAAGCAGTCTGTTAACACAGGTTGGATCCAAGGGAGCCAAAGGTACAGTCAGTTTGGCAGGGAGGGTAGAGGAGGGCAGTGAGGACCTGTGCGGTAGCATGCACAGGGAAACCAGGGCAAAGTCCCGTTGAAGCTCTTGTCTCTCCTCTGGGAGCTCCTACTTGCAGGCCCCTCTGCTCTGAGATTTTGTTTAAAAGCCAAATCCTGGTCCCATGTAGCATAAGCTATACGAAACCTTTTGCTCTAAATCTACCACTTGCGTGGAGAAACACACTCCACATGCAGCTGAGACACTGCCAGGGTCCTGGGGGCACTGATAGGCCTGACCAGCCCCACCGGGGAACCCCACCACACCCTTCTCATTGGCCCAGGGATCTACTGAAAGCTCAGCTCAGGGGAATTACTCTCTTTCCCTAGCCATGGATCCTGCTTAGTTGGGCCTTGATCCAGGAGGTAATGTCCCTGTTCTCATGGAGATGCCTGATGCCCTGGGCTGAGAACAGTGGGATGGGTTGTGGCTGTGGAGACTCTGCCCTGGCCTGCTAACCTGTGGAGAACCCCCCTAAAAGTTTAGGTAAAGCTGGGAAGATCAAGGTCCAACTTCAAGAGCATGGGGAAAGCTTCCTCAGCAGCTGCTATGAATGACAGGGATATGCAAGAGCCTGGGGGCCAGTAACGCCTCCAGTGAGTAAAACGGTGAAGTTGGGATTTCTGCACAACTGCTTTGATGCCTGCTCAGTGCAGCTGCAAGGATGACAGATGTGCTAAAATAGACTTGGCACCCCTGAAAGTCTGGCCCTGCTGAATAAAAGGCGGCAAGAAGGGAGGTGAGAAAGGGAGGAGAAAATGATTCATCTAATGGCTTTCATACACAGTTTGAGATCCCTTGCTTGCTTTCAGAAATGCTAATCTTGTGCCTCTTAAAACTCTATGAAAACTCTTTCTATCCTCATGTGGGTTGTTGGAAATGCATCAGCATTAATTGATTTGTCAATTAAGTATGCAGTATCTTCCATAAGTGCAAAGTGGTTAGTGTTAATGCTCTAACTATTGCATTTTTATATAAGTATGTTCCTAGAAATCATACCTTATTTTGTTTACACAACCATTAGACCAAAATTTGTACTTACCTGATTATGAAAAAAAGAGAATGCTGTCCGTAACATGCAATTAATTTTATCATAGTGTGAAAATCTATTGTAAGATACAACTGAACTTCCACAGCAACAACTTCATTTCTTATTCTGTCATGGATGCTACCACAAGACGTACATGCCAACTGCCCAAGGAAATGCACAGGAGCTGCAGAGGTGAAAGTTTGGCCTCAATTTTGAGTTCAGGTTCTCATATAAGATGGTATGTCCTTAGTAAACTCATAGGACTGTGTGCAGCTGAAACACTTGCAACTTGGCTCATACTTGGGGGAATTTTGGCACCATTCTTCATGAAGAACAGTGGATTGCATGAAATGGCTGATAGGCAAACACTTGCATTAAAGATATACCAAATGTCTTGTGAGATCCATTTGATCACGCTAGTCCAGATCCATCTGTTTCTGTTGCTCTGTGTACTTTGCCAGACTGTTTAGTGTACAGAGAACCTCTGGCATGAAGTCCTGCTAAAAACACCCTCCTGCTGCTGCCTGGCACTGGATGTGTTGGCAGGGAAGGCTTTACTGAAGTCTTCCTTCATTGCAGAGATTTCCAGCAGCCATAATAGCTTTTTAAAGACACTGACAGGCAGCATAATGCAGAGCAGCCCCCAGAATGCCCTGAGTTACACCAGAGGGGCAGCCTGGCCATGGGCCAGGCAAGGAGAAGGCGTTTCAGTGCTGGTTTGTTTGCTGTCTCTCGCTACAGCTTGGCCTATTTTCACACGCCAACTGTACCACACAAGCAGTCTTCAGAGATTTCACTCATCAGCGAAATTTCCGCACGGTTCTCTTTCAGAGAGAACCATTCCTAATTGAATCTATGACTGTCAGCACTCCTCCTGTGTCTTGGAAAGGCCTGACTTGTTAGAGACCTGCTCCATGGAAATGGAGAGCAGCAGTTTGGGCAGAGGTCCCCAGTCGTGTGCTGAGAAAGTGCTCTGATGAGGTCTGTTGAGCAGCATGTGGCCCTAGCTAGTTGTCTTGGGATGAAGAAAGGTCATACCGCAAGACAGAACAACCCTGCAGTGTCCTCTACCACCTCAACAGCGCACAAAGAGGAATGTTTGCTATCAGTGTTTGGCACACAATACCATTGTATCCACCTTAAATTGGACTTAGCCTACAATGTGCTTCACGAACTTGAGAACTGCACGTGACACCTAGCAGAACTCAAATTTGGAGAAACTCATTCAAATGCCTCCGCTTTCTGGTGATTTGTTTAATCTTATGTCCTGTCATATACTTGGCCAGATAGACTGTAATTTGAATAGTCAGCAATAGTAGATGTGTTAAAAAGCAAACGGCTTAAAAAAATGCAGGAGTCCAAAAGTCTTTCATTGCCATCTCCCAATTCCTCTTGTAAAAATATTCATAACAATTCTATCTGCAAAGGACTTATACCGCAGGTATACGTATACACTATTGATAGCCATATATTTTATTAAATATTAACATGGAACAAAAGAACAATACAAATTAAACATACATGTTAAAAGCTGTCTAAATAATATTATTAAGGGAACTAATAAGAACAGTCTTTTTCTTTTTCGTAGACAGAAGATTAATCTTATTCAAATTCCGTTCTATTTAACATGGACCGTATGTATATATGCCCTAGTCCTGTTTCCCCAGTGGACAGTTTAACCCTAGCAATGAATACCTTACCTGGTAAAGGCAGTCCATGTGGAGAGATGGGCTATGAGAAAACTGTACTCCATCTTTTGGGCATGCCTGTGTAAGGTGAGACCCTTATTAAGGGGTAATTTAGGTTCTGTTAGGTCTATTCTGGCTGACTTTTTGAAATGCAAAGCCCAAGAGACAGCCTAATTCTGCCTTTTCCTTGAAATCCTATCTGAAAGTGCATTCTTCTCTCTGCACTGAAATCAGAGGGACTATCACCTTGGGATCTGCTGTCATGCCTTTAAAATCTGTGAAAGCTGGCGAGCTTTCCATGGCATGCAGCAAGAATTACCAGAAATATGTTTGTTAATGGTATGGCCAGCTGAAGAAACGATTCGCATCCAGGCCCTGCAGGAAGCCAGGCTCACAAGAGCAACGCCTTTCCTCAAAAAACTGGGGGAGGAGAGAGGCGTATCGAATAAAGGTGAAGGTGGTGATGGAGCTGGTTTCATTGCTACTATCTATCATCACTGGAGGTCTCCCTGGAGGATTTCCTACAAGATACTCTGGTAAAAAACTCCTTTCAGTGGGAGGAGGGAGGACTGGGAATGCAGAAACAAAAACCACCACCTGTCCTGTGGAAGGGAGCCTGAGCACCCGCATCCTGCCATATGTCAGAGGCATGGACTGAGCTCCACTCAGTTTTCCTCAGTTTTGGTCTGTATTTGTTGATAGATTTCTGTTGGTCTGTATTTGTCGATACTTGCTGGATTACTTCCTGATTGCCGTTCCCTGACTTAGTTTGCATCATCCACCTCCACTTCTGGAGATGAGCTCTTTCTATCAAACTGAGCTCTACAGAGAAACCTTCCTCTTTAATTGGGTGCTAACATGTGAATTTGGCCTAGCTCATCTCCAGCTCATGCTCAGCCTTACCAGGGCAACTTTTGTACCATGTATTGTGTTTTTAGTCTTCTAAGTACTGTTGGTGATGAAAGGACTCAAATAGGACACACCAGCTGAATTTAGACTGTTGTAATCTCCTAATACAAAGTCACTCAACTTCTCAAGGCTGCTCAGAGCTTCTGTAATTTTGGTGCTATTCAACTTACAACTATAACTAGAAATGCAGCTTTCATCAGCATTTTAAATAATCAGCCCTTCCACATCACTGTTTTCAGTCCTCAGTCCACTGTTCCAGTGTATTTACTGTATCTTCTGCTTTTGATACTGCTCTAAAAGCATGCTTCCACTACCATGTGAAGAATATATTTAGTAATAATGCTTAGTGATTTAATAGTGTCACCAGAGGACTTTCACCTACTTTGCAAACAGTAATATATTTCTATATTTGTTCCATATCCTCTAGTACTTACAAGATTTAAGATCTTACAAGACTGAAGTATCATTGTGTTATCTGTCCTTCACAGTAGAGTAAGTCAGATAAAATGAGATATTCTTAATTCTTACTAAAGTGTGGCTAAGAAATGAGGATCATGAGGCACTGTAGAATAGTGGAACAAGTCTTTAGCATATTCACTATTTTCTCTGTAATCTACATATGGGATGCATAATTTAATCTTATGGCATTTTTCCAAACTTTGGGTAGTCTTTCTATTACAGAATTAAGACTAAGTAATTAACGGTTGTTAAAGGCAAGGTGTACATCTCAAAATGCAGAGTTTGTCTTCTGGAATCTTTCTTAACTTGGGATGAAGAAAAGGCAGCTGTACCCTTTCCTGAGTCCCTTTAGTTATAACTTATCGTCCCCAGGACATTTCAGGAAGCACTTTGGTACCAGGATGTTGAAAAGAAGATATTCAGTATGGTCAGTAAAGAAGTCACCTAAGATTCTCAGAACAACTTCCTGTCAGATCCAGATCATTTTATGTCCGCCTTGCCACCCCTCCTCCATTATTTGTGTTTTAAAGGTCAAAAAATGGTCCAACTGGTCCACTGTTCTGAACCAACCCAGGGGAGCAACACATTCCAAAGCTGTATAGCCAGAACTAACACTTTTGTTCATGTTTATATCAGGGAAGAATTCTACCTTGCAATTAGTGTGGCACTTTCACACAGTTGGAGGTTGTTTTTTTTTCTACTTTCACTCTAAACTGTATTTAGCCATTTCTGTTATGTTCAGAGAACTAATGGGATTAAACCCTCACATGTGTTGGAGTTCCACACAGATGAATGGCAGAGGAAAACTGAAGATGGCTTGAGTCACCTTTCTTGGGAGACCTTAGAGCCGGTTACAGCATTCCCAATAGCTCTTGCTACACTGAATTTAAAAAAAGCAACCAAACAACCCACAAAAAACCCTGCTGGGATTCTCTCATAAAAAAGAAATGTAAAGTAGTTTGAACTTGCATCTTTCAGCTCCTTAAGATATTGCCTCTGTGTGTCATGTAGAGCATGTTAAGCTGACTTTCCATCAATAGTAGAGATTCCCGGTGGCTGGGGACTGTGTCTGAGCCACTGTATTTTTTTTTTTTTTTTTGATTTTGCTCTACTGTTCCAGTGCAGTCTTGCCCCCAACTCCTCTCTGTAGGACCACAGCCTAAGTTGCACACCCTTAACATACCACTGAGAGCGAGTTGCTGAATGTCTGCAATTACCCTTCTGTATATACATATTTCCGTTTCCTACCAGAATAAAGCTGAAGTGTCTGCAGTATTTCAGAAGCCAGCCACATTTATACCGCTGAAGAGCCTGGCATCCGTTGACTGTACTCCGTAACGGAGGCCGCCGCTGCCCCAGCACAGGCCTGACCGTTGCTCACTGGGCAGAGCTGGGCCCAGCACCGCCCCAACAACCCACCGCAGCGCACGGGATCGTGATAAATATGCTCATCGGTCACGATATCGGCCCGTGTTTCTTCCCACCGTTTGACAGACCGGAGTTTTGTTTCCACGCCCCTTGTGATCGTATCTCCAAGTCAAGCGAGCTGCTACGCGTGGCTGAACCGGCCGCGTCCCCCGGGGCGCTTCCGCGGGCCGCGCGCGCCCAGGGGCTTTTCCTCAGGCCGGACTCACCGAGGAGAGAGCGGGGCGGCACCGCCCAGGCTCCGGTTTATTCTTAAACGTCCCTCAGAGTTCCCCTCCCCTCCCCGCTAGGCACTGTAAGTGAGGAAGGGCTCCGTTCCGCGCCCGAACGAGCGCCAGCTCTCCGCCTCCCGTCCCGCGTCCCACTCACCGGCGGTGGGGGGGGGGGGGCGTGGAGCGGGCGCGGGGCCCCGCCCCGGGCGGGGGGAGGTGGAGGGGCGGGGCGGGCCGGGCCCCGGATGCAGTTGTTGCCCCGGCGGCGCCCGGTTCCTGCGCGTGCCCTCGGCCTGTCGCTGCCACCGCCCGCCCGCCTCCGCGACATGTCGCTGGTGGCGGAGGCCTTCGTGACACAGCTGGCCGGTGAGGGGCGGGGGCGGGCGGGCCGGGCCCCGCGTCGCGTCAGGCGCTGCGCCCCGGGTCGCGGCCTGAGGGTGGCGGCGCAGCAGGAGCCGCCCCGCTGGGGTGCGGAGCCAAACCCTCGCGGCCGCGGGCCCCTGAGTGACCCCTCCGGGCGGGGCCCGGGCGCCGTGGGGGCGAGCCGGCCAGGCGTGCCTCGGGGAGAGGGGCTGCGGCCGGCGGGCCGCGGGGTGCTATGCGGAGCTCGGCCCTGGGCGCCATTGCCCCCGCGTCGCCCGCCCGGCGCGCCGGGACGAGGGCAGGTCACTGGCACAGCTGCCCGCGGAGCACAGCGGTGGACGTTCGCCAGGTCCCTCCTTTAGGGGGCCCCTGACCCCTAGCTATGCCAGGGAGCATCTTTACTTTTGATTTAATAACTTCCCTGTCTTTAAAACTATTTACATTTCTTTAGTCATCCAAAAAGCCGCATTGTATTTATAATTTTAGCAGCTGGGGTTGGGTCCCGCTCTGTGGGAGAGCTCAGTGTGGTGCCATCATCTCCCTGCACCCACTGGTGTGTGCCGTGTTTCCAGTGTTGCTCTTGTGAAGCTGAGAAATGTAACGGTACCTTTGTTACTTGTTAGTGCTCTTGTG
Organism: Strix uralensis; assembly: GCF_047716275.1. Taxonomy (NCBI): domain Eukaryota; kingdom Metazoa; phylum Chordata; class Aves; order Strigiformes; family Strigidae; genus Strix; species Strix uralensis. The sequence goes on along the minus strand of NC_133977.1, from coordinate 20,670,324 downwards.
ATCTACTGCAGCCGGGCCGTGTAAAGTGGACATGAGCAGTGTCATAAAACAGAGATGTGTATCACTGTGGAGTTACTTAGCAGAGAATGGTATTAGTCTGCTCTGAAGGGGAAAAAAATAACAGGATAATTCCTGGCTAGGAAGTTCAAAATACATTTAGCATGTTGCACACTGAAAATCAGTGCATTGTCTGGTTTGTACTTACTTGTTATTATCTGTTCCTTATTTCTTGATGCTACACAAGCTCACAAGCAATAAATACTGCAAGGAAGCAGCATTTTAATTGCTACTGACCTGTTGAGGAGGAAGCCAGTGTTTTGTCCCAGGAGCTGGGCCTTTGGCCACTCAGTGGAGGCCCCAACGTAAGAGTCTGAGTTGGGTTCTCTGCTATGAATGTATGGTTTCCACAGCAGGCTTGCCTGGTAGGTAAAGTGAAGGTGGTGGATCTTCAATATGGGTGTGTAGAGGTACCCATAGACAAGCTTGAAAGTTGTGCTGGGCTCTTGGGTTGGCATTCATTAATTTGTAAATGTTAGCATAAGCCATGCTTACATTCTTAAGGGCCAGAGCCCTGGATCCTCAGAATGTGGAGAATATGGTCATGATCAGCACTGCTTCATTCTGTTTACTAGCCTTTATGATCTCTTCAGTATATTTTATTTATATTGTGAAACACAAGTATCATGACATATGTGAGTAGATGTTGCTTCTGCTGCGTTCCTCTGCTCTATGACCTATATTCTAGAGTGACAGCTGGCTGATATTTACTTTTTTCTAGAATTACAAATACAAACTCAAAACTATATTGTATGTAGGCATCTCATTGCTTTCTTATAGAAAGTGTTGGATTTTTCTTGCAACAACTTCCTGCTAAACAAGCAAATCGTGGAATACAGCAGTGACAGATCCAAATGAAGTGTAGTGTAAGGAAAATGTGTGTTTGAAAAACTGGAAACAAGAAGACAAAAGTTCTGCAACAACTGGCTCTTTCCCTCCTTGCTGAAGCGTTTTTTTGTTCCTGTAGAGATTCTTGCCTCCCCTTTGGGGTAGTTGCATGCTGCTTATACTAGTCTGAGTTGCATGTTAACAATTGTACTATTAAGGTGGTGCTTTGAGGGCATCAGAGCTGCTCAATTACTTCTGAACCCTCCTACAATTTAATAAGCTTAAAACAGTAGCACCTCGTGTTTTATCTGTCAGACACAGGTTAAGTGATGCTCATTTTCTTTTCATAGGTAAAGTAATATATAGGCATCTGATAGAAAAATACTGGCAATACTCCACTATTTTTGCACAGCAAAAATGGTTGATGCTTATTTTATTAATCTTGTACTTCTGCTGGATATGCAGCTAGTTACTGTGACTCAAGGCACAGTACAAATCCTTTTTAAGACTTGTCCACTGAATCATTCTTTAAAACAAAATTTGCTTTCCCAAAAGCGAATCAGTGTCAAAAGCAGTTATCTGACTTGAAAATAAAAAATACCTTTGCCAGTGGGTTGTGGCCATCTTAGCTCGTCTGTATTGTGTACCAGTCCCAGACTGGAACTAAATAATCGGAAAATCACCTGGCTTGTTCATATGAAAGATTTTTTTTTGGGGGGGGCAGGGAGTTATCTGGGATCTTGGCCAATACTCACAACACTTTTAGATTTCCTGAGACATTGCGCAGGCACAAAGAAGATATAAATGTAAGAATATTTGTGAGGAAGAAAAATGGTGTATCTACAAGGAAAAAACAACACTTAACAATGACACTTGTTTTAATAGCATCTTATCCCTGTATCTGTGGTTGTGAATACAGCCTTTCTGTTAAGTATGTATGTAAATGTAAGAATGATTAAGAATTTTTTCCATGTCCATAAGAATGAAATTTGATTGGCTTGTCATTGAGGATCCTGTTCATGAAGACAGTCGCTTTGTCACGGCAGTTGCAATGAACTACTGCTGCTCTAACATCTAACAGCTATAAAGCATGGGTCCTTGCATGCAGGTGTTTAAAGACGATCATCCCAGCATAGTTTGTTTTCTAGAAATGTTTTGAAAGCTGAGGGGAGGGTTTGAGTAGAGAAGAGGAAGGATCATAACTTTCTTTTACACACCGACTTGCTTGTGTATGTATTAGAATATATATATATTTTAAGTACTACACATTTTTACCTTTCCTGCACCTTATGCATTCACTTCTGACTTGCCTATTCACTGTCTCAGCACAAATTGAAACACAGTGAAAAACTTTTTATACTGTGAGGATGGTTTCACATTAGAGCAGGTTGCTCAGAGCGGTTGTGGAGTTTCCATCCTTGGAGATGCTCAGTACTGAACTGGACCCAGCCCTGGGCAACCTACTGCAGCTGTCCCCGGACCTCCAGAAGTGCCTTCCAACCTCAGCTGTTGTGTGACCATCAGTTGTTCAGCCTGCTTGCACTGCTGTGATAATTCAGCACCCTCTCTGTGCAACATGCATTCACCTGCTGCTTTAATGCATTAATTATTAAATACAAAACTATGACTAAATCACTTATGTGAAGTAAAACACTTGCTTTAGTGCCATTCAACTGTTTGCTTATTCAGAAATATAAAGAGGTTGATGCTGTGTCTTGTGGAATAATAAACAAATATTTCCATAGCTTCATGAATAGCAAGCATGTTATGTCATGTTTTAAATCATCTATTTCTGAACTGTGGAAAATATTAATTGGATAATATGGTAGAGAATTTGTTTAGAGTAGCTCAGCATCAATCACATATTAACGGGATAGGAAATGAGTGTTTATACTGTAAGAAGAATTAGAGTGCCAGCTTTCAAGTGGTCCAGAACATTAATCTTTCTAACTCTAGTAATTTTGAGAACCTGACTGCTCAAATAATCTATAAAAGATTGTTGAAAAGATGTTTAATTGATCACTAAATTACTCAATATGCTTTACTTTTTTTTTTTTCCTGCAAAACAGTAGTTTTAGATCAGTGATCAAAAGAGAGAAAATAATGTCCTTGTTTGTCCTTTGATCTTTGGAAAATTACTTCTGTTTATTGCCGTTGAGTTACGTGCAAGGGTCTTATGCTAGTTTTAATACTAAGAAAAACGAATGCAGTTTGAAAAACAGATGCCCTTCTGCCTTTAGATATTTTACATTCTTTGTGAGTCTACCTCCAATGTGACATGCCAGAGCAAAAATAAATCTCTGATGTGCATGTTTTATGTATTGAGACAAGCTGCAATTTGGCTGAGAACAAATACATAGGGAATGAAACCTGACCAGCTAAATTGTTCCTGCACATAAAGACATAAAATTTAAACTGAGTATGCATTTTGTGCATCAAAATGTGTTAACATTTCCTGCATGTTAAGGTGAAAAAAATAGTTATTCTTGCCTGATAATAGGTTGTCTGCAGCATAGATTGTTTAAGCCTGCTGCAGAGGTGCTTGTAGTCCAAAAGAGGTGATTTGAAAATACCAAATTTGTCAGGCTGCATGATTTTATTTTACAGTGTTCTTCTGCATGTGCTGCTTCTTTTTTTTTTTTTAATCAAACTAAAAGGAATTCCTTCAACTCTTGTTCAGTTTCAGTAAACAAGTCTCTTGCACTGCTTTTGCCAATTTGTGCTCAGACACATGTTTTATGACATGATTTGAAGCAATCCTTTGAGCAGAGGGGAAAAATGACTTTCACAATTATTATAGTACAATACATATTTCATTTTGAGATATTGTTATTTCTTGTTTTTAAGATGCAATATAATTGCGGTTTATAATAGAGTATGCTTCTATAGTTGTTTCTGGCTCCATTAAGACTAAGCAGTCTTTCTCTAATCAGCATTTTATTGGTACATGTTTTCTGCTAAAGTAATAATCTTCTTCTCTCATGCCAGAAATGAGATTGCTCAAGAAATAATGGTAACAAAATTAGTAAATGAAAAGTAACACATATTTTGATATTGTCCAGTTTGATTTGCAGGTGAGCTTTCATCAGTTGTAGAACAAGCTGGATATGAGTGCTGTTTAGAAGCTTGACTGTTCAGCTCACAAGAGGTCACAGAAGAACGGCTTTGGAGAGGAACCAGATTTTTCTTCTTTCTCACTCTTTTTTTTTTTTTTTTTTTTTTCCTTTTCTCTCTCTGGTCCTTGGATGCTCTGTTCTCATGACTGTCCCCAGGCACTAACCTGGTATCTTCCTGTAGGTTTGGACCCTATGAGCTGCTTCCTTTTCAAAACAGGAATGAATGAAAGAGCTTGGTTTCAGTCCTTTGCTCTAGTTGAACAGGCATCGCATGTTGCTGCGCTGCTGGGCATTTTCAGCTGTCTCTTTTGAAAGTGAGTGAGAAACTGCAGGTGCGTGCAAGCCTTGGGGAGGACAGAGAATCCACACCAGGTTGTGAAATTTTTATTATTATTTTTTTAGTTCTAGTCTTTAATTATTAAGAAAATGACGTAGATGTCATGTGAACATGAATGTTTTAATACAAACTGGAAGAAGTTACATGTAGTAGTAAAACCTATGAAATGTGTAGGAAGGATTGGAAACATCAAAGGAAAATATTACAATAGTGCTGCAAAGAATGCAGAAAAAATTGATACCAGTCTCATGTGGGGGAGGAAAAGCCCAACAAAAAACTGGAATGTGCATACTGAATTGGAAAGTAAAAATGGTGAGAGATGGGAATTTTTGATTGTTCTGCCTTCTAGCTGTTGTATAATGAAAGTGAAGCCAATGTAATGCTTGCATCCCTAGCAAGAACTTTCAAAGTCCAACTGCATGTGTGGGGTTTGGTTTTTTTTTTGCATTTGAATGCCATATTGGAGAAATTCCACACTTGTAGTGTGTTCACTGAAAGCCTTGGAAAAGAAATGAGGAAAGCTGTGAGGATATGATTAAGAGAACAAGATAAACGTTTTCAGATTTTTAAGTAGGGAGTCTGCAGTGTTTCCCAGAGGTGGGGAAGAAGCTGAGAGGTGCTATTTTAAATACCAATGTCTGTTTTGGGTTGACTTAAGGACTGTAAGCCCTAAGGCAACATCTTCCCCCTTGCTAGTGGCAGTACTTGGCTGGCTGACTTCACTAGTGCTAAGTGTTTGCACTTCTGCCCTACAGAGCTCTCCTGCCCAGAGATCTCAGCTCTTCTTGCCCCTTTGCAAGACTCAGGCATAGAGAGTTTCTGTTATCATCACTTTGTATCTCCTGGTACTGCTGTGCTCAGGACTGTGGGGAAGATAGGAAAGAGAGAATGAACGCAAGCCTTAACAAAAGGCCAGAGGGATGTATAATTGTGCTGGGTGAGCAGGAATTGTGTGTGTGTGGAGCAGCTTTTGGAGCGGGTGTGAGATATCGAGGTCCTGTCTGGTGGGACAGATGTGTAGGATATCTGTTGTGGATCAGAGTAGGGGTGCTGTGGATGAGAAAGCAGGGAGCTTCCTTGGGGCACCTTGCAGAAGTGGTGTTCAGACTGCCTGCCAAACAGGACTCCTCCCCAATAGGGGAGGAGGAGTTCAGACTACCACAGAGGAGCAGGGATCTCAGTCTAAGAGAGCTTTCAAAGGACTGATTTAGAGTATACAAATGTAGCTAACGTGGCTAAGAAATGTCCCAGTCCAGTAAAGCATTCTCAGGCATTCATGAGTATCATACCTCCACTGTCCTACTCTTCACAGCTCCTGTGCTTGAACTTTTACTTCTTGAGTCAGGGCCAAAGAGGGTCAAGGGACTTAAGTAGCACAAAGGGAAGGGATTGATTTAGAGATCTATAAAAAGCTATAATTAAGAATTACAGAGTTTCTTTGAGATGGAGCATTTATGCTGAATATCAGGAATAAGTAAAATGGCTCCAGCTTGTCAGGACGTTATAAATAAATCTTTTGAGATCATTTATCTGGCACATTCTCTGATTTTTGTGAAGAAATACAGATGTTGATTTAGGAACAACTTATATTTATGGATTTGATTTTGTTGAGATTTTTTGGCCTCCTCTCCTGACAAGAGGCGTGATTCTGCAAGCATAGAGATGCTGAGCAATCTCCCTCCTGTGGCCTCTCCTAGCAGTGAGAGTGCTGAGCACCCTGGAGGATTAAACTGCAGATGTGCACACTCTGGAAAGTCAACTCAAAGACAGTAGCAGAATTGGACTAATGCTTAAATACATGCAATTAATAGCTTTCTTGGAGGGTGAAGAAGCAGATTGTGTCATGCTAAATGGCTGCTGCAGTAATGTCACACGCTGACTCTCTTAGTGGTGCAGCCACAGGAAACTCAAGTTTGAGAATTGCTGCTGAGATTGAGTCTTTACGTTGACAGTCTGCTTGATCAGTAATTACTGAACAGTCATGATTTATCTGAATTGTAATATCTCTACAAAGGAGGCCTGGGATGGATTTAAGCAAATGATGTAATTATTTGATACATGATTTAATGCATACTGTTTAGCTTGTGTGAAAGTTGGTTTTCATTTGGCATGGCGCTATGAAACACTTTTTGGTCCTTTGTCAGCAGAGCCAGGGAGTTGCTGATGCTTTCATTTTTTCTTGGCCCTGGTTAGTTTACAGGATCAGGCCAATTACATGAAATTGATCTGTACTCGGTGTGGGTGGGTTGAATTGGTGGATCTTAAAGGTAATTCACAACTTCCTCATACTTCCTTTATCGATCACCCTTAATGTATGAGATGTATATTTTTAACTACTTTGCTTCCATAGTCTCTGCAGTTTCAATGTATTAATCAAAATATACCCCTCCACTTATTTCCTGTAATAAGGATATAGAAACACATAAATTCCTGGCATGCTACTTGAAAATATGACCAATTTGTATTACAAAAAGAGAATGACGTGATCACCTGCTTCTTTTTGATGCATCTTAACATCAAGTGACTAATAATCCTCTTTCCTTCTGGAGACTGTGGCATGGCTTTCCGTGTGGTTTTCTTTTGGGTTACTACATCTAGAACACAGTGAGAAGCAGGTCCCCCCATAGCATCAGTCTTGGGAAACCAAAAAGGGTAACTGTTTTTCTGCTGATGGTTATGATGTTTGCTGCATAACGTTTGGAGACTTGTAAGTATTGTTGTTGGATGTGGATGTTGCCCAGATGTAAGACAAAATTTCTTTTTAGTGTTTACTCTTGTGAGAAAACAGTTTTGAGGTATCTCATTATAATTTAATCAAATTTGTACCTAGGGAGAGGCTGAAGGAAACTGTGCGGAAATAATGTGTAAGTTAATCTCTCCAGCTGTAATATTGCAATACAGTGATTCAAATTAATGCCAACTTTGTTTTTAATAGAGGATACCTTGCCTCTTGGCTGTTTTAACAGGCCTTTAATGCCATGTGAACCAAACTGATAAATACAGATATTTTAGCTTTCCTTCTTTTTATGCAATTTTCATATCAAAGTGTTTAAGAAGAATATAACAGAAGGGAAACTGATCCATGCAAATGTGGTGACTTTAGACAAGGAGTGGTCTTTATATGATCCATAAACCTTTCAGAAAATTGCTCTGTTTGAGAAGATCATATGTTCCCGGGCCAGGTCCTAGCCTCACCTATACAGCAGCACACAGTGAACTGCATGGAAGAGACCATTAGTCAGCTGAATACCTCATTTACAGAAGCAGAAAGAAGATATCAAAGGATAAATTGCTGGCATACTGAGGATTCAGTAAATCTTAGTTTATAGGAGATCTGGTGCAGAAATTGTCTTGATTTACTTATCACTGTATAGTTTCAGTACTTGAGAAATAATCAACAGGATAGTAAGATTCAATGTTAATTCTTTAGCCTTGATTCTTATTAGGCTAGTTTTATGACAGAAAATTATTTCTGTCTGCAGTGTCTTCTAAAAGTGTTCTTGCCACACCAAAGTTCTGTGGTATTGCTAAGATCTGGGAACAACATCATTTCAAGTTAAGTGTTTTCCTACAAAAATTTTAACCTGTTGATGACTTAATTTCCTATGCAGGAGGGAACATCTTGATGCCTGAATCCTGAGGTCTCTGGCATTTGTCTGTGGCTGATATTCAAGAATGCTGCAGTCTGATGACAAGTGTGCTAAATGAGTGGCAGACTAGCAGGGCAAACCACACCGCATACCCTACTACTTGAAACTGGCTATTCATACTAGACTGCTGAAATGGCTAAATTGTTGTTTAGCATATTCGACAATTTAACATGCAAAGTATTTCGTGTCTTCTCATTTTTGGAGTCTTTATTTTTTTAAGTAACAGGATTAAAGGCATAACTGTAAACCATTTATTTCATTATATCTCTTTGATCATTGTGAAGCTGCTTGGGGAAGGTGGATGAAAATGTCTGTTTCCTGCATCCATCCAGGCAGCACTGACACAAGATGAATAGTTTCCCAGTAATTCAGAATGTAGGAGCTGGAACCAAGTTTTGTGTACTCGCAAAGAGACTCCGAACAGCTTGGACAAGTTATTGCTGGGGCTGAGGCGCTGTAGAGCATCTTGGGAATGTGGAGTTTCCTCTCGCACAGACTTCACTGGGGGAATGTTATTGCAGCCTCTCATTCTTTGAATTAAAATTCACCTCTGTGCAAGTATAGTATGTTCTGTTTTGAGAGCATTAGTTGGAGCCAAGATGTGCGTAGGCCTCAGGTGAGCTGCTGATCCCCTGCTGATAGTGGGATCCAGTGCTCTTAAGTATCTCTTCTTATAGCATATGTGCATTCTTCTCTCTTGCTGTCCCAGAAGTATTTGGGTGGATAAAGTCTTATTGAAGTGACAGTCTGAAACATCTGGAAATGTTGAAATCAAAATGCTATTTGAAATTCTGTTTCTGGCCTTAATGTTGCGCAAGTAAAACATTTCACCACAAAATCTGAAAAAATGCACCTAATGCAATACATTTTTAGTGGCAAAGAATTTGATGTTACTGTCATGACTCATTCTGTGTTTGGAAGCTTTTTGTGAGAGCAGAAATGATGTATTTTCTGAGTCATTCTCTGACGTGACAGGTGAGGAGTCTAGGAATCTGTTTAAATAGATTTTACAAACCTGAGTAATTAAAACTCCAGTGGGAACATGCAACACACCAGTTCACAGAATTTTCTTCTCAAAGTCTAATTTGACACCTAAGAACCCTGTTAACATTTTGAAATCTGCATTTTCTATGCTAAGCTGTTAATAAGTAAAACACTTTGACTAACAAACATGTTGAGCTTAGTGAAATTTTCATGCATTTTTAGTCATCCACAAAACCAAAGAATATTTTATGTAGGTGGTCTACTTTCCATTTGACTTCTTTGGTTGTTGTGATGTTGCATCTGCCACATTCTCAGCTCCTAGGATACCAAGGCTTATGCAGTGATGCTTTCTGTGTCCATCTTCTCCCTTTAATTCTCACTTCCCAATAAATTTTGAACTCAAGCTCATTTCAGACAAACTTGGCAGGGAGGACTGATCCGCAGATGGTTGTTTCCTGTAACTGGCATTAATACAAGCAGTGTGGTAGAGGAGAAGTAGGGAAAGACAAAGTATGAGCTTTGCTGGTCCTGAACAAACAGCAGACAATCCACATGAAAGACTAAATATTTGAATTCGTTAAGTATGGGAAAAGTTTCGGTAGGGTGGGAAAACAACTTTTACTAAAGACTGCAAGCCTGAGAGACAGACCCATTGAAAACCACACAATAGTAATTCTTCTGATTATGGAGGCAGAAGGAAGAACCAAATAGTTCCTTATTCTTAAGATATGTAGAGAAGCTATTCCTGTAAGGCATACTTCCAGGCAGTTATTTCATCCTGTGAGCAGCTAATGATAAAAATGTCTGTGTAGGATCTAACACATAAATGTGATTCTGTGTTGAAAGCTTCTGAAACTGAATTGACATCACATTTGTTAATTTTCTTGTTATATACCTAGTGCCACAGTAGCCATGGTTAGCAGGGAAGCGAACATTTACAGACCAGAAGATTATAGCTGCCGAAGGATAAACTGGATTTGACTTCATTAGTGCACAAATGATAAGTTTGTGAGGAGTTATTATAGCATTAATCAACTTGATGGATTGGAAATATGACAGAACTGAAGCAGCGTGTAATATTAGTGCCTATTATTCTACAAATTATGTCTTCACCTACATTCATAAGGCAAGAGTCATTGCCGTACATTAAAGATGTTACACACTTTCTCTTCTTGTGGAGGCATATGACATCCCTTTAGTGATTCCTCCTCCTCTCTTCCCCCAACTAGGTTCTGGTCTCCCTTAGCTGCATGTTTTCACCTTACAACTAATCAAAGGTGGCTTGGGAGCTGATACTTGAATTTAGATTGCACCTTATGAACCTGGGCCTCTCATGTAGCAGTGTGTATTTAAACTTCTTGCTCCATCAGAAAAAAATATTTAATACTCTAAACATCTTGGTAGAAAGAGCGTGAGTAGAAGTTGGAAGGTATGAGACAGGTAGTGAGTGGGTATTGAGTTCTTTGATTTCCAGAGGATTGCACAGGCTTTGTGTGTGTACCTCTGGTATTCTGGAACACAATCTGCTGCATGCAATCCTGAATGCATGCTGCAGAATATTTTTTCCAGGATATGAGTAATAATATATGAATCTTAATGTGAAGTTGATTGTTTTAAAATCCAGTCTGTATAGTGATAGCAAAATCAGTTCTCTTTTATGTGGTCTGTGTACAAAGAACTGAAGGCCTCAGTTGAAGGCTCGTGATTATGTGTCCATCTTGTCCAAATGCATTCAGGATTCTGACCTCCCTCTGGAGACCGTCAGGTGCCAAGTGCGGGGGGTTTGTTCATATCCTTTTCTTAGAACTGCTGAAATTTGGAGATTAAGGTGTACTAATAATAAAGGCTGAGATTTTCATGTGGCTGTTTGTCCTCATTTCATTTACTTGTCAAAAGACATGTATTAGTATGTAACTAAACTGTGAATGAGTGAATGCAAAGATTTTAAACTACCCTTGTCCTTTCTTTCCCTCAAGTTGGGCGTGTGCTCCTATGTACTGAGACTGTGGGATAAAGACTTCATATCGTGACTAATGACATTAGGGTCAACAGATGTGGTTCATGAAAATCTGTATGTGATCAGTAGCATGTGGAAGGGAAATTAAAGCCGATAAGGACAAGCAAGTTATAAAAAAAAGTTTTACTTGTGTTTCAGTTTATAGCATGGATATGGCATGCCTTAGCAGCGGTGTAGTTTTGAATTCTGCATACCAAGAAGCTGTTACATATGTACATGTACCTCCACGACTGCATATAGCTTAGTGCCAAGGTCAGACTGGAGTTAGTGTTTGAATTTTTTGAAATATACCTAGCTCTTTTGTTGGAAAATTAAAAGTTCACTTGATTTTTGTGGGCCTGAAATATTTCAGCCATGTGCTTGTGTGGCCACTTCCAGTTTGGGCCAGAATCCAAGAGTTTTAGATATAAATCTGACATTTCAGTCTGAAGAGGGTCAGGCAAAATTTTCAGTAGAAGTGGGCTCATGCAATTTGGAGTTCTCTGTACTGTTTTGGGCATGTAAAAAGGATGTTTTCCCTGGTTGGCTGGAGTATTTACGAGATCAATGTACCTTCATGACTTAGTAACTTCTGTAAGTGTCTCAGTGTCTGGCACTAGTAAGTTTGCTAAAGTATAGTAATAACATCCTTAATTTCCTCATTCCATTTGCTCTTGCAAGACTTCAGTGGACCTGAAGAAATATATGTTAGATAAATTATTTTAAACAGTTAAGGCTATAGTACCGCAGATACTATCTTAGTCTCTTTTTATTTAAAGAAGTAAATGTACTTCCACCTCAAAAATTTTTACTCCAGGGCAAAACTTTAATGGAGGGGTGTAAAACCAATAACTGCTACAATAAAACATAAAACATTTTTTCATGACACTTAAATGTGATTAATTGCTTTCTCATGCCCATACTAGTATAGCTCTGTGCCTTAATGTTAGAGGCAGTGACCTTTGCAAAACTGTGTACAGTATTACAAGCTTTACAGTTCTGTATGACTTCCATAAAACTTAATACTTCATCATGAGTATCCAAAAAGAATGATAGTTAGATAATTGTGCATTTTTTTTCCTTTGCATTCTAAGGGTGAAGACACAAACAATGACATTCTGAAGCCAGTGGTGTATTTCTGTTTGAACCATGCATAGCTATTTATAGACATCATTGCTTTAAAAAAAAAAATTATGTGATTAGAGCATTAATTTTGTTTACAAGTAGTTAGTTTGGTTAGAATGCAAGGTTTGAATTGGTATTTAAAAATAGATTTTTAATCAGACATTAACAAGGAATGTAATGGAGACAAAACAATGTGATGACCTGTTATCTTAATGCTACTATTAACAGTAAATCATGCTGATTATTATTTTTGCCTTCCCATAAATTCGAGTGATGTGTGATTGATTAAGTGCAGCAGTTCTCAACTGGAAGATGTGATTGTCTTATTTCCTTTTTTTTTTTTTTAACAACTGTTCAACTGTTTTGAACAACTGATGATGCAGTTTTTTTAATGTATATTGACATTCCCATTTTAGGGTTCACCAGTACATCATTTATAGCAATAGGTAGTCCCAGTCGTCCTGGTGGGTAGGTTTGACCTGTCCGAGCACCTGGTGCTGTGGGTATTCTATAGGACCAGTGAGGACACAACTTTAAAAGGCAGAAAGTTTTTCCATTTCCTCAAAGCATTCTTCACACTGGGTTTGGAGGTTTGTGCCTCCCTGTTCTGTGTCTTGTTCTGTTCTTTCCAGAATTCTTTGTTTAATACCTTAATAAATAGTTGCTCTTGAGAGTGGCCAGAGTTGTGATGGGAATGTGCACAAGGATGTCTTTATGGTGGAGGGAAAATAGCTACTTTAGCTGCTTGAGAATTACAAGGCCATTCTGTAACGTAGCTTGAATTTTAGATTTTCTTGCAACATTAAATTTTGGGACTTAGTTTTCTGCTCTGTGTTGTCCCTCTGGGAGCAGGAGAAGTATGGGGGAAGAGAGTGACAATGGGATGTTTTTAGGGCAGGCTAAATCTTGCATCAGCATCTTTGAAGTTTGAGCTCCTGCTCTAGGTAATGTTTGTGTTCAGTTAGCATCTGCAAGTGCATTGTTGTTTGGCTTGCTTAATTAATTCCTTTTCTTTCCACAGCCGCAGAGCCTTGGCCTGAAAATGCTGCGTTGTATCAGCAGCTGAAGGGTGGGTACACTGGTTTTTGCAATTAATGATTACTTTATTTTTAGAAAACACATTAAATATGCACTAAGATAATTAACTGCAAGGAAGCACAGAAACTGTTAAAAGAGTCCTTTGTGTTGTTTGTCTGGTCAGAGGTTTTAGCTACGCTTGCATCTGCCAATATAAACCAGCTATTCATGGCCTATAAGGTCCTTGGTTTATTATTGACTCATTATATTGGCTGCTGTAGGCAGTGTAAAATGATGTGGTTGCAGGCACAGTTGGCAGATTTACTGCACCAATAGCTGAGGCAGCAGATTTTTGAAGTCTTGTGGTAAAGTGGGCTCTCAGTAAAAAGGAACTGTTAAAATGTATAGGCTAGGATGGTTCAGGCTCCCTTTAGCAGCTCTTCATATATCATCAGATCACATTATGGCCCCCATTTGGGGCTCAGCAGCCTGCTACAGTTGTCAGAAGACTGCAAAGTAATGAAGACTAATAGGTAGCAGCCCTAGTCTTCTAAGCATGGAATTTTTATTGCAGTGAACTTGTCATCTTTCTTTTGTGTGACAGACCTAGACACAGTGTGCAATATTAACTGCAAGCCGCTTTTATAGGTTTCTGAATGCTTTTACTTTTTAGCCAGAGGAGTTATGAAGATGCGGTTTTATTTAACTTTGATTAGGAGAAGAGTAATTGGCATAAAACTCAAGCATTTGGTTTTTAGTTGTGAGCATTTTTTTATTGTACGTTGGTGGTAATGTATGATAAATGCAATTGCATTTGCAGGAGAAATATTCCTGGTATTCTTTTTTTCTCTTTCTTTTTTTAATATTCATATCACAGGTTTTCTAGTCCAGCTGCATAATAATTATATATGCGCTCCTTGTTTTATGCATAAGAAATGCAACCCAGAATGGCTTACAGTTACAGGTCAGTAGCTAAATGGGCACTGTTTTTTGTAATTGTGTTTTTTTTGTTTTTTTTCTTTCAACAGAGGAACAAATTTTGCTTTCTGATAATGCATCTTCCCTTGCTGTTCAGGTAAACTGTCATCTTTTCTAAACTAAAGATGCTAATTCCATTTTATTTTTTGAATGATTATTTAGCTAAAGTAACTGTATTTAGCTAAATGAATAATTTAAGAATTATTTCTGTCAAAATCAATGACTTCTTTCCTGTATCTGATGTGCTTTACATTGTCTTTGAAGTGCCAGAGCCTAAAGGACGTGGAGATTTTGAGAATCCTATACAGAGTGCTGCTACTTGTATTTATATTGGTCTATGTTTGTACAATGTCTGCTTGTTTACCTACTCTGGGAACTGTGCATGGTTTCCATCTTTTGTCACTTGGTATGCTACTTTGTCTTGTAACATCTTGCATGATGCTTGCTGGTTATTTAATTCTTAAGGCTAATACTGCCCCAAACTCGAGGCATATTTGCTTCATGCTGTGGGCATCAAATCTCTGTATGTGTCTGATAGGTTTTCTCAATTTCATCATGTATAGAGTTGAGATCCAATGTGGTTTTTAGAAATAGTCCATATAATTGACAAACTTGCATCTCTAATTGACTTAAGAGCACCTCTGTGGCTGTGAAGTCTGTGTAAACCCCATTAACCTGTTAGGTTTAGTAAACCCAGATCTCAAGGGGATGTTTTCCCCATTAGTAGAGAGGGCCTGGCTGTCAGAAGTGGTGGTGAGCAGGATGTCTATAAGGTTCCTGTTCTTCACAGCAGCTTTGCTGCTGCTTTGCGTAGTAGGGAGTTGCACAGTTCCCCTGCTGCTGGCTTTTTGTGTGTGGTCTAGCTCCGAGAAGCTAGAGGCAGCAGTCTTTGAGGACTATTCAAAAACATCACATCTCATTTAGCCGAAGTGGGACACTTGGAGACTCTGAGTGACATTACCAGTAAGCAGGTTAGGATCATTTGATCATGGTAACTACTTCCAGGATCTCTAACTTCTTTCCTTCCAGTCTGGCAATCTAGGAAATACCTCTAAGACTAAATTCTGTACAGCAAGAAGATACTTTTATCCTTTGCTGGAAAGAGGAGTCATCTTTGATACACCAAATAAATGGGGCCGTGCTTGTTTGTTTGGGCAGCGTGTTTTGTATCATGCCTTGCAGTAATGCAAATAAGTGTTTTTGTTGCTCACTTGATCTTGGAGTTCCTTTTTACTCCAGCAACTGGGTTTTTTTTGTGGTTCTCATGAATTTTTTTACCATCTAACAATACCTGTAGGTGTGGCTTGTATTTAAAACACAAAAAAAAGATGCAACAACATAACCCTAAAATTTCCTTTTCTAATGCATCATTTTGCTTTACTGTTTCCAGTCCATTGTTATCCTACACATGTCACTTAGATGATAAATTAACTATAATATATTAAAAATGCTTGTTTTTCTTCAATATTCTCTAGCTGGACAGCTGATAGTAGCCATGACTATAAATATGGCTCTGGTAGATATCTGATCTTAAACTTTATAGAACGATTTTGCATTGGGGAATCATATCTATTTTGAAGAATCTGTGTAACGTGGTTGTGACTGCAAAAGAATAGCTATCCTTGGTGTCTTTGGTCCATTTTTAAATAATACTAGGATCTGTAGTTATGTATTACTAGCTTAGTGATCAGAAAGCTTTAAATATACTGGTGTGTTTTGCATAAGGAAATTGCTGAGTTCCTCTGTTTTAAAGTGTACTTCTTATTCTGATGAGAGCCTGTTTATCTTTTACTGGATATCTTTTTGCTGGTGGGTTTTTCTTTAGGGGTGGAGGTGGGGTGTGTTCTTTTCCTGAGGAAGAAATGGGAATGGGGGATAGGGGAAGAAATAGTATCTGGTACCTGGGACTTTTTTCCCCACTATTGCAGTTCCTTTTTCCCCTGTTACTAATTTGGGGCACATGAATATCACCAGAGCAGATACATAGCTTGTTCATGGCTTGTTGAGCTTCCAAGTGGTGAAAACACATCAGAATTTTGAGTCCCTATGATCAAAAGAGCATGTGGAGTCAGCCGCCATCAGATCTTTAAGGAACATGGTTCACAACAAGACTCTAAATGTGCTGCAACTGGTCTTTCAGATCTTTCTCAAAATCTCCTTGCAGCACCTCTTCATAATGCTGCCCTGGGATAGCTGTTGGAGGACATATATACAGGTAGCTACATATAAAATAAAGAATAAAATCCCGTGCCATAGTAAGTAATTAGAGTAAAAGTTGACTGTTTTAAAATTGACGACCTTGCAATATGGGATGACATCTTATATACCTCTTGTCAGCAGAGCAGATCAAACAGCAGAGCAAGTTACTCTCCGTCTAGGTGTAACAGACTGTTGCAGGCATTTTGTTTGAATTAATGAGTAGTGAGGGCTGCAGATTGAACATAGGAAGTTGGTTGAGCCTTGCTGTTTTATTAATGATCTGACTTATGGCTTCTCATTGTGCAATGAAATCTGGACTTCTGACTACAGCTACATGTCTGATAAGAGAGGGGAGGACAGAGTCTTCTGGGAATTGCTAAGTGACTGTGGTGGTACCTTCAATAGTTAAAAACCAACCAAGTCAACAACAACAACAAAAATACCCCTCTCATCTTGTGGAACTTCTCTGCAGATTCTGGTAGAGTTTTCGTTGTTGTTATTTGTGTTTGTTTTTTAACTCCTGCCCATTGTTCTTGGAAACAGGCTAAATGAATAATTCCTTTGTCTTTTAGTGCGTTCAGATTCTTTATATTTGCTGAAAATGCAATATAACTTCAGATGAGCTAGTGCATTATCTCTGGTACATCTTGGTGTTTGCACTCCTTGTTTGTTAACTTGAAGTCCTGTTGAAAGTGAAGCCTGTTTGATCTTAGGCTGCAAAATCTTGATATTGAATGAAGTTTTACTTTCACTGCAAATTAATTAAAATCAAGGGAAAATACTGATCAGTAATGATTATCCAGCTATGGGAAAGAGAACGTTGTACGTAGAATGAAGGCGCTGTTCTTGTGAGATGTTCAGCCCTCTTCCCATTAAAGTTAATGAAAACACATATACCTCCTGGGTAACATGATTCACGGTTAAAACCATTCTCCTGTTATTTATTGTACAGCTTCCATTATACAGCATCCCTGCTTATCAGTCTTATCATAGTAAACAAAAGCCACCAAAACCCAGAAGCAAATACACAACTTTATTTCAATAACAAAACAACTCCACAACTTCAAGGAGGGAAAAATGGAGTTTTAAATGGATTAAAACTGAATTACCATAGGGGAGTGTATTTCAGTCTGAAACAGCCTGTCCCGGCCCTCTTTCCCTGTTGGTGCCTGGTGCAGGTAAAGCCTTTTTGTTTAGTGCCTGGGTGGAAGTTGTGTGGCTGAGTAGGAGGGAGGGGGTTAACACAGCTGTGCTGTGCCAGGCCTCTTACCTCAAATGGCAGCACAGCATCTCTCTGCACTGTTCCAACTTGTCAGGCGGAGGAATGTGGTTGTTGAGACTGCCTCTGTTATTACAGGTTCTTCTGAAATCTTTATGCAGGTAGTCACAGAGTCTTGCTTAAAAGGCTGTCTAAAATGTTCAGGATTGTGGAAATTCTCCTAGCTATCCTGAGGTTATAGAGCCTGCAGCTCATTATGTTATGTATTAATTGCTTGTGCAATTGATGTCCTTGTAAATGGTCTTAATATATTCCAGGAAAGTGCATTTAGAATTGTCTGTTCTTAGTCCTGAATGACAGAAGGATGTTTGGGCAATTTAGAATTGTGTTACACAGACCAACTGCTTATTTACTTCAACAAGTAATCAAATGAATGTGTAAATCATGCATGATTAATTGCCCTCAACAGATCTGTGAATTTTTTTTTTTCATGTGTGTATATGAATTGTGGGGGTTTTTTTCTCTAGACAAAACATTAGCAGAAATTTGAACTTGTTGCTGAGGCTTGAACAAAGGCTTAGTACTGAAATGAAAATCTGACAATATCTTCTTTTTTAAAGAGAATAAAAGCTGGAATTCTTCATGATGAGAAATGCAGTATCAACATAATCAATCTAGCAGCATTGCGTTGTAGCTGAAAACATGCTTAAATCTCAAACCATACAGGTACTGTTTGTGAGTGAAACATCTTTCATATAGTTCGAAGATGAAATTACCCCTGAATGAATAGCATCTTCATTTATCTTCAAAACCTCTGTGCTACCAGTGAATCTACTTGTTCTGCATTCTACAACAAGAATTACATTATACCATTAGAGCAGTATTGTGCTTCAGTGTAAAATAGATTGTTTTGGAGAATGAACGTGGCTTTGCTATAAATTACGTTCACAGGTACAAAGGAATTTGTAATTTTGTTTAAAATAGTCACAAATATAATTAAGCTCTTAATTTATGTTAAACTACAAATGTGGCCATTACCATAACTGGATTAGGAATTTAATCTGTCACTCAAAGAATGATACTGAACAGTTTTCATTTATAACCTTAGACACACTATTTCAGTTACAGGGTCTGCAGCTGTTTGATATGAAAACTGAATTATTCTGTATATTTGTTCATGGTTTTTAATTTTAAAATGTGTTCCTACAATAAAGTAGAGAATAACTCTTTAGTTGTCATCACATATTGTCCTTTGTATGCTTATGAAATAATGTAAAAATGAAAACAGAAAACTCCTTTCACTCTTTCTTCACAACAGTATTGTGTGAATGCTTTTAGAAGTGCTGCTGAATAAGAGATGGCTTGGAATGGCTTGTTCTTTATTAAAATCTAATCATGAATAGATCTTCTTCAAATGAAGCCTGGAGTATGCCATCTGAAAATAGTGTTCCTCAGGTGGGGACATAAGTTGTGAACTATTTGAGTCTTGGCATAAGTAATTTCATTCTTGCCTCTGATCTCAGAAACTGCAATCTGGATATGATTTACATTAAGTTGTAACTCATTTTTAATGAGTATATGTGTTTGCTCATATGTATTATTCTGAGAGGGGACTGGAGGGGAAGAGGAGAGTGTTGTGATGGAGCTCTGACAGGGTGATTCGCTGCCTGATTTGTGTTGTTTCCAACTGTTGGTGTCCAGACAGCCCTTCCTTAGCTGGGGAGGGCAAAGAGAAAAGGAGAACAAGAGTAAAAATGGCACCTAAAACAATTTACTGTAGAAATAAATACAAAACTCCTCCCTCCCTTCTCTTACTCCTTCCCATTGTATTTCATGCACAGTCATTTTCCATCCTTGTCATCATAGGAAGACACAATGGCATCCCTTTCTTGCATTGTTTCAAGGGCGGCAGCAGCAGTGGAGATGAGAATGTCAGTTGTGTGAGAAGAGGAGTAAGGGGAGGCTGGGGTGAGTTGCCCTGTGGCTGGCTGTGGTTTCTGGGCTTTGGGCTTTGGAACTGTGCTAAAGCAGTACAAAGGTGATTGCTCTGATTATTTTTTTAGATAATTGAAATCCAACGTACTACCTACATTTTGAATTCGAAATTGGGCAGGCTGTAAGAAAACAAAACAAGCCTTCAGTTGACAAGCAATGCTGTTGGTGTAAATGTACTCCGCAATTCTGTCAGGAGGTGTCACTTGCCATGATTGAAATGAATGATAGGCATAAGATTGTTGATTAATTTTATAGCAAGTGTCACCTCAAAGCTTCCTATCAGCCCTTTTCACGTAGTTGCTGATACTTCCTTCTCTCACAGCAAAAATACGAACTGACTTGTTCTGTGCTGCCGTTGAAAACAGAGTGGCTCACGCTACTTCCTGGGAGGAGAAGGCAGTGCAATGCAAACTGTAGTGCTGTGTGGATCAACTTGCAGTAGAGCAAGAAAGGCACCGAGAGGCTTCTCCATGCTTTTTCTTCAGTTTGTTGTCCTCCCTCCCACACTTCCTCTTCCTAGTCTATAGCAGTAAATATTGGGAGGGCAGGGAAGGAGAGGCATAATTCATCTGGTGGCACCTTTTTTCCTGCCTCTCTGTTTCTACTCATGGACTTGTAGCAACTTTCCACCTCCCTGTCTACAGCAAGGTCTCCCATTAAAAACAAGGTGCACAGAATCAGTAGCAACTTTGTAGAATTGGTGCTTTCAGTCTGGAAGAAGAGAGGGAGCATTGCTAAAAATATATTTTTCACATTTCTCCCTTCCCTTCCCAGATGCCAGAAGAGTAGGTGATGCTACAGGTAGAGAGGCTGGAAGAGCATGAGAGGGGAGGCTGTTAGCCTCCAGGGAAGAGAAGCAGATAGCATGTGTGGGAGAGAAGCTGACAGACCCTATTAAGCTGAATCTTTATTTTTTAATGCCTTTGTCTGTTTTGCACATTAACCTCATCCAAAGAAAAGACACACTTTGTTCCAGAAACAATTTAGAGAAAAGTGTTTGTAGCAGACGTTGTATTCAACCTAAGTTACTAAACTGGACAGTAGTTTTCCAGGTGTCTGCTTCGGTCATTGACCAGTGCCAATACTGCACAAGAAATCAGGCCCCTGTTTTTAAAATTACAGAAACGCAAATAGTCAGTGGAACATATGGATAAAGGAGGTGCTCCTGCTGATGCCAGGGGAATAAACTCAGTTCTTCCCAATCTGAGATTTCATTACCCTTGTTTTATGCTGCATTAACTACTATGAGCCATGAAATTACTCATTCCTTTTAAAAGGCTGAGCGTTTTGGTTTGATGTCCTTCAGTTGTAGTGAATTCTGTACATTTATGCTTGAATGAAGTTTCCTTTATTTGTGTAAAGTCTATTAGGCAGTCATCTCTTGATCTTCTGTAACATTAGCAAGGGGAGATTAGAATGTTAATCCTACCTCTTTATGAATTGATCCGACTTGTTTACTCTTTGGATAGGTGTTAAGCATGAAAAAAAATTTTATCCGTTCCATCAGGAATTCAGTTCTCCTTTCCTTGCTTAGAGTTTGTTTGGAAGAGTTGTTTTCAAAGTATCAATAAACATTTTCAGTGAAGATCTTTACAGTTACTCTGGATGGGAAAACTTTACATGAAGTAACGTGTACCAGTTTTACTACAGACGTGAGAGCTATTTTTTTTCCCCCCTCTATTCTGAAGAACTGGAAATGCTGTAGTATTATTGCATGAGAATCCTAGGTGCTGGAGGAGATCCAGGTTCTGGCCTACAAATAGTCACCCTGTTGATTCTGTGCTAGTACATTTTTTTCCAGAGGAGAAAAGAGCAGGAAATGTAATGCTGTTCTTTGGAATTGCAAGCATCTTTGCAAAACCATGACAGGCTGTGCTCAGTTAAGTGTCTTGTTTCTAGTTTTGCTGTTACTGCTTTGCTTACCAATTTCAGGTGAATTTTTGCAGGAGCTTGATTAACTAACTTATGTGTCACTTGGAATTCAGCTGGCCCCTTTCAGTCCCTTTTTAAGTTGATCAGCCAAATTTATGGTGTTAACAATAATCTCTGATGTACTAGAATAAGCCTGGGCCCTTGATCTTTCAGATTGCTCAGCTTTTGATGCTGTGTCTTTGAAGGGGTGTTGATATCTTCATAAATCTCAGCAGAACTGCACTGGGGTGGTTTTAGCCTTCAATCTCTTGCCTTTCACTCCAAAAGCACTCAGAGGAGCTGAGATCACTCCCATTTGTTGATAGTTTCTCTCACAAGAAAAGCAAGGGTTTACTTGCTTGTTCAAATATGCAATGCTCTGAGCTGGAATAATCAGTGTTCTACTACATCTTTTATCAGAGTTGGAAGTCATGGCAGTCCGATGCCATCTGCACACCAGATGTGCTGGTTCTTGACATTCTACATGAGTGGTCAAAAAGGGAACAAATCCTCCCTTGATCACTGGGCTAAAGCGTTAAATGAGATAAAGACTCACAAAAATTGCTGCTTTGTCCTATATTGTCTCTGTAGGATTTCTTTGATCCGTGCCAATCTCAACTATTTTGGTAATAGCTCATGCCACTTACTGTCTAACATCAGTTATTTTCTAAAATCTAATTTATCTGGTTGAATGCATCAGAAAAAGAATTTTGAGATTTTCTGGCAGTGGATATTTGTAAGAATGCATTGGTCACGATCCTTGTCCATCTCTTTTTCTAAAAGAAACCATTATTTCCATAAACATGAAATGCATTCACTGTGCTCAAGAAGTCAAAAACACCTGTGCTGTTAATAATTTCCAAAGCCTGTCAGTTACATCAGTGAAAGAATGTAAGTACTCTCATAGCAATGCAAATTGTAAGGCTTATTTCTTAGGCTGAGCCCTCATAGTTTGGGATAATACTGTCTCCTTTTATCAGTTGACGTGTATTTTTTAGTCAACTTGAAGGCTGTCCAGTGGACCATTAGTTTAAGCTGAAGCAAGAAATGGATACTGGCCTACTTCTCTAGGTAATGATTAGTTCAGCAGTGTAGATCCAATAAGGATTAAACTTATTTCATATGGTGGAGCTTTCCTTCATTTTCCTGCAGAACAATATGTAAGGAGCACTTAAAATTTAATAGGTCACGCTTTGGATATGAATTACAGCTCAACGTATTGGTCTTTTAATTCCCTGGGCTTACATCTTTTTAAAGATGTAATAGAGTTTTTAGTATTTTTTTATTTTTAGGTTTATTGTATGGCATTAAATGATTTTGTCTTCAACTCTTTCACTGTTCTGTTTTCTCTTGGTTTTGTGTTTCATTACTATTTCACTGCTAATCTTAAAAGACGATGCTAAGTATAGACAAAGATGAAGTGGAATAGGTGTTGGCACATGGGTACCCAAGAGGGTTTTTGGCACAGGCCTTGTAAGGCTGCTGGAGAGGCAGCTCCACTGGTCAGTGTTTCTGAACCTCACAGGAGGACTGCTGGGATGAATGCAGAACTGGGTGGATTTGCCCACTTTTAATCTTGAATCACTCTTCAGTTTCTCAAGCTCAGTCCTGGTCTCCCATCTATGAAACATTCATCAGAACTTAAGATGACTATTCCAAGGAAGTTTTCTCAGGTTTTTTGATTTGGTGTTTAGGGTCTTTTTAATTTTTTTTTTTTTTTTTTAGAATTTTTTTAACCTCACTGAGGGTAGACTGACTTATTTCTAAGCTTACTAGAATCTGCAGTTTATTATGCAGAGTAGCAAATATTTTTATTTAGTTAATATTTGTTCCCACATTAGATGTCAATTCTAGTTCAGCCTCCTCTCTCCTCTTTCCTTTATGAAGTGCAAAAAAGGCACGTGGATGCAGCATGTTTGCATTTCTGTGATGCCAAAATGGCAACATATTCTCAATCCCCTTTGCACTAGGCCAGAGACTGAGGTAGAATTTCCCTGCCAAATGTAATAAAGGTCAATATTCCTTGGTCTGTGGATGTTTATTGAGAAGGAGAGAGAGAAAGGTCAGGTTCAGATTTTTGATGGAAACTTGGCTGAACTCTTTACATTGAAAAGATTTTATTTATAGTTTAGCCTCTACGCTGAGGACTGTTTTTCAGTCACAAACTGTGGTTTTGGTAGAAACCTTGTACTGTGTAGGAGCCAATGTACGATATGATGTACAGTAGGCAATAGTTTGCTGAAGCAACTCATGTAACCAAAGTGTTCCGTGCCAGTGTCTCCCTTTTGACACGCTGATACGAAAAAGTAAAAATAGTTCTTTTGCTTATATGTGTCTCTGCACTTACAAGCTTTTCAGTTATTCATGTGTTGCCCTAACTCCAGTGCAGTTCAAACTTTTTTTCTTCTGAACTTGCAGTGAGAATAGTACATGGCGGTTACAAAATTAATCTCTGGTTTAATGCAGAATTGCAGAGTTAATATAGTGCCTTACTGCGAAAGAAATTCATTTGGGAAGCCTACACCAAATGAAACCACTTATTTTTGAGATGAAATTCAACAGCTAAGGGTTAAGTAGTGTGGTAGAAGTTCAATCCTCTCCTCCCAGCCAAAGATGAAGTTCTTTGGAGCTGTTGTTTGATGCCATCAGCTCCACTGCAGCAAAATAGTGTTGAGATGATGCTGTTAGCTACTGCTAGAGCTTTCAGAAGAACGACGTCTGTGTACCAGCTGAGTTAGTGTATGTTTTTGGTGGGTTAGATCGTGTCCAACAATGGCATAGAAACATGTATTTAATTTAAACCAAAGTCTCTGTGTTCTTGTTTCTTAACTATTTCCAAAGAAGCTGCATATGAAGCCCCAGTTTGGGCAGAGACATGCTGCATATAACAGTAGCTGGAGCAGCCTGGACATTGCCAGGTCCTGCAGAGCCAGCAGGCAAAGGGGAAGAGATCTAGGACCGAGACAGACCAGTGCCTTAAATTCCTGTTTAAGAATTAGTCTTTTGGGTATTCCTGCTGTTGGCATGGAGTTTGGGATGCTAAGACAGCAAGAGCCTCAATTTTTGGTGGACTCTGATGGGTGCACAGACTTAGAAAGTGGCGTGGTGTCAAATGTGGCCCGTACCTTGTATTTTCTTTGGGTGATTGTTGCACCCTTAAGCAGTAATAGAGATTCTAGTTGGGATGAAGCACTCTAGAGACCAGTTTATTGCTAAATAGTACAGGACCTGCAGTATTTGGCTTATGTTGACCATGGCTAGTACCCTCTCTATATATATCTGTGTTTCTGTCTCTCTGTCTGCATGTGTATGTGTATTGACTCCCAAGCAGTGCTTTAAGTTAGAGTTAGGCTCAGGAAGTCAGAAGATGTAGAACCCCAGGTTTCTGGTGGGTTTTGTAGAGCCTCTGCAGTTCTGAGGCGGGCTCTTGTCAGCTGTAATCAATGTCTTGTGTAGCAGCTTGTGACCATAGTTCCTTGCTTAAATTGGGATTTGGATTTGAGTTACATCATCTAAACCTGCAAGAGCCAAATGTTGTAATGGACTGTGCAGTTCTTGGATTTGGTTGGAAAAGGACCAAAACTTTCGGCTTTTTATCCCTGGATTGGGTTAGAGTTTGGGAATAAAGGACTTGAAGAGTGCAGGAGAGAGGAGAGGGGCTGTTTGGGTTGTTTTTGTTTGCTTGATGGATACTATAGAAGCCAGAAAGTTAGGAACAGGGCTGATGCCAGTGTTAGTTCATGCCTTATGGTCACATTTAGTGCAGAGGTGAGCAATCTCAAGGTTAAAATTCAAGTTACTTTGACGTCTGTGGTTAGGGTCTGAGTATCTAAAGCTGTGAGAGTGCAGTTTACTGCCATATCTTGCAACCTGAAGAGCTAGGAGGAGGCTCATGTAGAAAGTGCTGTGTTACAGCAGCATTTTTCTTCATGGTGTGGGTGTAGCCTTCTTTGTGTAGGCTTTTTTCACCTCAACCCACTGTGGATAAATAGGTATAATTTTGGAATCTGGAATTGTGACCTGTTGTCATTGGAAAGACAAAATGAATGATAGAACTTAGCTGAATTGTGAGAGACTCTAGAGATTAAGAGTTAACCTTATTTGCCATGTTCTGTCCAAATTGCAAGTATTTTTCTTGGTATTGTGGTATTTCAATGGAAACACACTAAGGATTTTGTGGTGATGGCAGGTGCTGACAAAAATCAGTATCCTACTGAGAATGCTTTGAATCTAAGGTTATAGATAGAAAGAAACAGTAAATTGACCAGTTGTGCTCTTCATGATTCACATAAATTAAAGATGATAAATACTTTCTCCCAAAGCAGACTTGTGCTCTGACAGTATCATAGAGCAAAACTTCTGGCAGCTATTGTAAATATAATGTGGGAAGGTGCTGTATGTGTTTGCCAGGTTACCCAACGTGAACTTGTTTAGCCAGCTTTAGCCAGAAGCAGTAAGTACTATGATTTTCAGGATGGGTAAAATATTGCTTAACTTTGTACAGCCACAGCATTAACTGTGTCTGTCAGATACTGCTTCTTTGCTCATCTTGGAAAAACGGTAAAAACAGATGAAACTTCACTGGAAGAATTCCAGTCAATGACTGGATGATAAACAGTTGTCTAAGGAAGTTAAAAACCCCCTGGTTTTCTTTCACCTACCCTTCTTTCTTCCTAAAAGCAATATGCAAGGAGCTGTACTTCATAAGTGTGTGCTAGGAACTAGCTAAAACATAGTCACATGTATTGAGAAGAACGTATTTGTTTGTCACTGGTGTATTAATGCTTTTTAAATGCGGCTCTTTGTTTCCAGGCCTTTTTGCAAATGTGCAATCTGCCAATCCAGGTGGTTTGCAGGGCAAATGCCGAGTACATGTCCCCATCTGGTAAGTGTGGCCTTCATTTAGATTACTATGTTATACCTCCATTTTGATACCATGGCAACTACGCCTTGTCTTGCTGATAACAGTCGGTCAGTGCTACCATGTGTGGGTTGCCTTCCCCCCCTCCTCTCCAGTGCAGTTTCTCCTCCACAAGCAATTAAAACAGTCAAATGCAAAGTAACGATGGCACAATGTGTAACTGTGCCTGTGAATGCAGTCCCTATATAAAGCATTCAGACAGTTCAAAATGCATGGTGGAAACTTTCTCTCAGATGCTCAAGTGTGGTTGTGTCCTGAAGCAGAAAGAGGTATGTTTCTAAAAGTGGCTTTATTCTTCATCCAGGGAATATTCCAGTGAATACTGTTATATTTTCCCATTGCTGAGGTCAGACAACACCAGAGGAGGAGTATCTTTTGTTACCCTGTCTGGGAGATGATTGCCAGGATGTTGATACAGGAGGAGACTAAAGGGTCCGTTATTGCTTTTAAGGGTGACGGGCAATTTTAAATCTTTCTCTGATCTGTGAGACTGTCTGGAAAAAAATCCAAACCCACCACCACCAAATGATGTATTAGAAAGGTAGAGAGCCTACCTTTTGCTGGAGATGACAGGTTGCCTAAAAACATCCAGAGGTTGGCTTCAGAAGGTTGCCTAAAAATCAGAGAGAATTGCTGAATGCAAGGTGCAAAAGTCTGGCAATCCTGGCACTCTGTCCCAGATTTTTGTTGTGTGAAGAGTACTTACTTACCGATTACCTGGCCCTGGCTGATGACTGCCACATGGAAGTGCTTGTCAGTATATGTCTGCCAGCTATATGGGTTCTGCTGCTGCTACTGATACTTTGGTCAAAGCAGTGGAATTTTTAAAAAAAGCAGTTGCTTGACAGCAGTGAAAAACCAGCAAAATATGGAGGTATCTAAATTACTCCTTAGTAAATAAAGGTCGCTTTGAAAGGCTGAATCCATGCACAGAGGAGCATGCAGGAGTAGGACTGGTGACAGTTGCACACTCTTGCTTCTCTGCTGCTCGCACCCCATGTCCCCGTGCTGGCATCCGATGTTGTAATTTGGGTCTGAACACTTCCTTCTGCTGAAAACGAGGAGGACAAGAGGGAAAATGATACTGCTTCAATTTTAAATGTGGGTAGAAATACGTGTATTCGTTTTGCCGTTACTCCTGGAGTCTTTATTTTTATTCACTTGGCCCATTTCCTTTCTTTATATTGGTTCTGTTAATGATAATTCAGACAAGGTTTTCATTTGTTCCCTTCTTCCTCCCCACCACCCTCTGTCTCACAGCAACAGCAGACAAATATCTGCATCTCATCGTTTTGGGGGGAAGGTTATTTATCTCATAGTTGTTGTAATGATGAAACCCATTCGAGGGAGTCAAAAGTATGATACCAGAGGATTGTCTTGGTGTGTGAAGTACAGTCTGACTGAAACCACTGAATTCTGCAGCAGAGAGGTCTGTGTTTCATTCTGCAACATGCAGCATGTGGATGCAGGTGAAGCCTTTGTTGGTGTGATGCACTTCATTTATTACCCTTAGGCTGTTTTTAGCCAGTGAGAAGTGAATCTCATGATAAAAGCCATGACTGAATCTGCTGTTAGCATGAACAGTGTTCGAGCCAGGCTGAAAAATAGTTTTTTTGTGTTTCAGTGGAAAGAGCAAATGTATTGCTGATGGCATATTTGGAGTCAGACAGGTACTGATCTTGCTCTTTGGGCTGTTTAACGAGACCAGAGTTTGCCCACAGCAAGAGGTGGGAAGGTAAAAGGGTGCTGTGCCCCACTGCACTGGGCAGGCTCGTTTACTGCCTTTGGGCTTGAGGATGTTTTCAGTAATACAAAACATCCAGCATTTATCTCAATTTTATGGATTATTTCAATCATGTAAATAATCCTCAAAGATTTAGTCTTAAATATAAGGTTGATGTTTGTCAGTTGCACTTGGATGAAGAGTTGCAGGACAAGCAACCTGGCTGGAGCCTTCCTGGCAGGAGCCCTCAGCTTCACATGTTGAGAGCTGGGAAAAGGGGCATAAGGCAACTCCTGCCATGCTTCATGGCTTGCTGTGTGTAACAGGGCTTCCTCTTGTATCTCTGCCTGCCTTAAAGCTTTGGCTCAGTTCTGCGTGTAGAAAAAGTTACGAAGCAGAGAAGGTGGTGTGTACAGACTCGGGAGCCCTTCATACCCCCACAAGTTCCACCACAGTCATTTCCCAGTCTCCTTTTGAGGACTGGCTGTTTTTAGCCGTGCTCCATGCTGGACCCTCAGGGTTCAGCTTCATAGACTGAGTGTTGAGCCTTACTAGTATTAAGCTTTAACCCCGTTTTGTATCTGTGATGATGAAGCAGCTCCTTCCCCCTCCCAGCCCCCCAGATTGTGAAGCTGTGGGTCTCATACCATGAACCGCTTCCCGACCCCAGGGCCACAGGGGCTCAAAAATGACAGCTCACAACTAGAGAGTGGAGACTGGGGCAGCCAACAGGAGCCGGCTGGCCCAGTTGATGGAATCTGAAGGACCAGAGGAAGGAGAGTCAAGACTCTGCCTTGCTGAACGTGTGTTTGTGCTTCTCCCTGCTTGCTTTCCTGGGCGCAGTGCCACATCTCCTGTCATCCTTTCAGCAGCCCTTTCCCTGCCAGTGGGTTAGAAGGGAGGGTGGGAATGCGTTGTGTTGTAAAACTAGCCAAGGGCTCTGTCTGCTTTCCTGGGATTTCCCAGCTGTACTTCAGAGAAACACTGAATTAAGTCTTTCCAGCAAAGCAAAGTCCATTATTAAAATACAAGTCGATTGATCTCACTCAATAACTTTGAAATATACAGTTGTAAATACTGCATGCAGAAGACGTTCAGGAGGAGGAAGATGTTTGTTATTACAAATGTTTGCTAGGTGAGCTGTATATGTTAGAGCTTTATCTGTGCTGATTTGAAAAAAACCACTGATGTTCAGGTGTACCTGGAATATTTAATTGCTTTGAAAATTGTAAATAATGTTTTACAGGTATAAAAAGCTCTTACTAAAATACATTTCTCATTTTACAGGCAAAGTACCCTTTATTCATGTGGGAAATCAAGTAGTATCTGAACTTGGGCCCATAGTCCAGTTTGTAAAAGCCAAGGTAATAGTACATTGTTTTCATCAGTTAGTGAATAGCATGTTAATCCTGCTTAGCATTGTGCTGATCTGGTGTGCTCTTCTGGAATGTTACTTAATTTGTTAAAACAGTATAGAAATCTAGTGCTGTTTTAAAAGGAAGATATCCTGGAGTAGGAGTTTGTTGAGATGGAAATGTTTTTCTTTGTCATTTACTCAAATCCTGGAAGTAAATTCTGTGCAGAATAGTTGCATACCAGTGCCAGTTTCTGAGACTGCTTTTCTACATGCCCTGTCTCTGGACCTCAGAGCTCTTAAACCCAGACCTGAGTGGTTTAAGTCCTCGAGTGTCAGATACTGTTCAAATTCGCCTTTTCTCCCCTCCCTGCCCCCCCTTTTAAAAAATACTGTCTTTTCACTGAGCAGTTGATAAAGCTGTATCACAGATGTAAATTTGTGTTTACTTCTTGCCACAGAGATATATTAACCAGGAGGCTATGTGCTCAAACTGTGTTCATCTATAACTGATAATAGTCTACATTTCTTGTAGATTAGTTATGTTACGTTACAATGATCTCTCTTTATTTCTAAAGGATACTGTACATAGAAATTGCATATGTAATTTGTTATTGAACTGTGTAAGAGATCAGGATCTGAGCCAAAGCTCACTGACTTCAGAGGTCCTTGGGTCAGGCATTGCTGAATATTCCAATATCCTTCCTTACATGTGTGTCTTTTTTTTTTCTCTTTTCCCCATTAGGGCCATTCTCTCAGTGATGGGTTGGATGAAGTCCAAAAAGCTGAGATGAAAGCCTACATGGAATTAGTCAATAATATGCTCTTGACAGCAGAGGTACAGCAAACCATAGTAACTCCACACACTTACATAAGTGACTATAGGCGAGAAAGCTTTAGGATTTTTCCCTATATTGGAAATGCTACATATTCTTAGATTAGGTCACCAACTTTTGAGGTGAAAGGAGGCAGAAATAAATTCTCTGTACCCTGTGGACTGCTTGCTGAAGTGTTCCTGTAGACACAAGCCACACGTATGATTCCCTTCACCTAACTGAAGTGTGTCATGTAGCTGGAGAAGTAACCTTCTGGAAAATGCTAGTGGTTCCTGGGATCCTGCCCCAGCCCACAGCTGGCCACCACTACCCCATTTCACACACCTAGTTGGAGGCTGAGATCACCTGTGGTTCGTCTCTGTGGCCAGTTAAGGTGACGCAGTCCCAGTGTGGGAGTGGTGTTGGAAATGCTGGCAAGCTGCAGGCGGCTGAGGAGCTGCGGGCTGGTAACCTGGGCGCTGAGTTGTGTGCTGTGTGGGCAACAGAAGTGGGCCTTCGGTCTCGGCTTGGTCCTGGTGCTGGTGAAGTAACGACTAGCGACTGGGCTTTTGCCTTCCAGTTTTAATTTCCTTTCTACATTCAGAGGTCTAACAGAAGGAATGAAATGGAAATGTAATCTAATATAGAAAAGAAAATTCTATGACTGAGAAATGATTGTCTCTGCATTCTCCTTTATTAGGAAGTTTTAGTAAGTGTTCTTTCTGTTCCTAGCTCTATCTCCAATGGTGTGATGATGTTACAGTAGAGGAGGTGAGTGGTTCTGCAGCATTTATCTTAATTAAAATTTAATGAGAAAACACTTTTGCTCACAATTGCAAGTCCCTACTCATAAATGAAACATTGAGGTTTATACCATTAATGTTACAGACTTTTCACTTTAATTTCGCTTGCATATACATTTTAGGGAAGTTGTGTCATTACTGGAGGTAGCTGACTGCAGAATAGATACAGGTTTTGTATGTGTTTCTGAAATAGTAGTTTTAAATGGTTATGCTGCAAACTGTAAATTCTGTGCAAATAATTACAGCATATCATGCAACTCCCTTTCTCTTTTACAGCTCCCTTTCTGATAGAAATATTTGAATATTGGCTATTTTGCGCATAGAGATATCTGTATTTTCTTATATGATAACACAGTACCTTTTTGTTTCTAAACAAAGATTACGCACCCAAGGTATGGCTCCCCTTACCCATGGCCTCTTAACCGCATTTTGTCCTATCAGAAGCAGTGGGAGGTAAGGCGAAAGATGAAAGCCATTGGATGGGCTGGAAAGACGCTTGAACAGGTCAGTATGAAAAGTGAAGCTTATTTCTTTACCCTGTTCTATTTTTTCTTTTTTTTTTTTTTTAAAGGCTTTGGAGAGTAACACTTTCTTCAAACAGATGTAAAAACATATTCTGTACTTAAAATGTTATCTGGAGTCAGGTATTTGCCTTCTGCATCAATAAATCTTAAATTATATGCAACCCCATGGGGTGGAAGGAAGGATGTTTTACTATGAGTGTACATCTCCACTGATGTTAGTTTAGGCCATAGTCCTGAAAATAGGTTGTAAGTTATGGCCCCCAGTTCCTGTATGGCATTAATAGGCAAGCGTTGCAGGACTGCAGCTTCCCTTGTCAGAGGTCTTAAAAACAAACAAAAAAAGCAAAGCAGTTTTAGGGTATAAGTTAGTAACGTTCATTAAGCTAAGTTATAAACATTATGGGAAGCACTTACTCAGAATTGCCTTACATCAAATGTTAGATTAAATAACACTTAGCTACCTGCCTACTGTGTAGGTTTAACTGTCTTTAACAGCTTTGATGTTCCAACACTGTATGTTCCTTGTTCCCACCATCAGTGTGAATAGAGTATAAAGAGGTTGTTTTTTGCAATGTTGGTTATTTCCTGACAATATGGATCTTTTATCTCTTGTGTGTTTTGATAGGTGCTTGAAGATGTAGATCAGTGTTGTCAGGCTCTCTCCCAGAGATTAGGAACACAACCATATTTCTTCAATAAGCAGTAAGTTACTATTTCCTGAAATATTACATCCGGGAATGAGAGATACAGATACATGTATCCACATGCATACATACATATGTGTGTGTATATATATATATATGAAAACTCCTGTTTTATTTTAATGCTACATGATTAGTTGCAGAAATACAAATGTGTGACTGGAATATTAAATGTGAAATTTCAGAAATAAGTAATTGAAGGTTTTAAAAGGAAAGTTTCTGTAAGTTTCTGTTG
The DNA here is from genome assembly GCF_047716275.1 of Strix uralensis. Lineage (NCBI taxonomy): Eukaryota > Metazoa > Chordata > Aves > Strigiformes > Strigidae > Strix > Strix uralensis. Next base: position 20,637,836 of record NC_133977.1, on the reverse strand, counting down.
TTGTTTGTTTTTTTTTTTTTTTCTATTTATGATTTAGTTTTACACCTGCTTGTCTTCTCTAGTCTACCACAACTTAGGTAGGCTACAAATGTATGACTTTATACAGTTAGTTTCTTATTAAAAATGGTGCATTTAAAGCTTTATTTGTATTTCTTAGGTAACATTTTCTACTAGGTACAGGGGAGAGAATGTATGTCATGCTGTCCTGACCAGGACAGCTTGTTTTGCGCTGCTTAACACCAGGGGCAGTTCTGACTGAACTGAATTAGCGTGAGGGTGCCTGTGAGTTGCAAGAACTGGGGGAGAAGCGAGCCTTGTATCAACAAGGGATCAGTTGCAAAGGTAAAACTAAGATGCACGTTCCCAGGAGAAAAAAGAAACAACCTGGCCTTTGTGGATGTCCTCTGCTTTCACCAGTTTCCTCCAATTGCAAACCACTTTTTTTTCCTCTCAAATAATTCACTATTTTCGAAGTGTTATGGATTTAAATAACATCACAATAGCTCCCTCTTGTCTCCTGGGCATAGACCAGACTAGAAATGCTCAGGACTTCAGTTAACTACATTTGGACAGGGAAATGTCTTCAAAAGGCAGCATGTGGTCTTGGTTACTTTTCTGCATGTGTCTTTGCATAAATACGCATTATAGAAGACAAGTTTGAATTGCATCTTCTCAAATCATTCTTAAACGTAGCAGGTGTCTGAAATATTACTAAGAAAATATGTGTTCTTAGTCCAGTATTTTTCAGTCTGTGACTTCTGGGAATCTGTAGGAGCTAAATAAGAAAAGCAGCCTGTTGCTGACAGATTTAAGTTTGTTATACAGGTGTCCATATGTCCATTGGAGAGTTCTAAGTGATCCACAAATAGAAAGGCAAAATCATCAGTTAGAAAACCCTCATGCTGCTTATCCTGAACACTAGTAAAGAAGGACTTTTAAATTATTAATATATTTGAAAAAAATTATTTATTTGCACATGGGCTACCTATATACGAAGGTCCAAGATGATAATTCAGAAGGTTTGTACCTAAGATAAGGTAGGACTGAAAACATTCAATAGACCACTGTTTCCCAAAGTACATGGGTTTTTTTTGTGTAGTCTCCTTTCAAAAGAGATGTTTCCAGTTGCTGTCACCCTGGAGCTCCTTTTCCTATTGGTTGAATAGTTCCTGGCTGCTGAAAAGCACAAAAAGGGAATAAGGGTTTTATGCTTTTTTTTCCCCCCCTCTCTTTTTTTCTAAAAATTTTCTTTGTGAGATAATAGCTGGAGCTTTTTTTAATATACATTTGCAGAGGAAAAGGAAAAAAACCCAAAAGACTTGATAAGCATTTGCCCTTGTTCAGAACTGAAAGGTGGAGCATGGTCTGATACTGGATCAGTAACTCTGTCCAATCTAAGAAGTGTTACTTCCACATTTCTGAGCTACCAGAAGCAAAAGATGTCATACTGAGAACTAGCAGTATGCTTATATACTGTATACATAGTTTTCATGCATTTGGTGAGTTCAGTGTTGTCCGGTTTCTTCCAAATTCTTAAACTGCATAGCTATCTAAAAGTTAGTCAGAACAGCAGGGTTTTATTGATCAGGGCTTGCCTTCCAAAATACCTGTTCTTTTTTCTGTTTGCTTTTACAGACCAACTGAATTAGATGCTCTGGTATTTGGACATCTGTTCACAATCCTTACTACTCAATTAACCACTGATGAACTCTCTGAGAAAGTGAAAAACTACAGTAACCTCACAGCCTTTTGTCGGCGAATAGAGCAGCAGTACTTTGAGGGTCATGATAAAGACAGCGCCACAACTGTTGCAGCCCGGTCTGCTAAGAGGTCCTTACTGAGATAAGCATGTTGTGTGATGGCTGGGGTGGATTGCATTTCAGTTTTGGGTTTTGTTGTTCAATTAATTGATTTCTGAGGGTGAAAATGTGTGTTAGCTTACTGAAGCTGCCAAATCATTCTGGAGCAAGAAAAAACTCTAAATGCAGTTTTTGCATTGTAGAATATACTGTGCGTGTTTAACCTGAAAGGACTGTATGGGCGCTTCCATTTTCATAGCCTGTATGCCCCTTGCTCTGAAGTGACCTTGGAAAAATATTGTATCTGTATTAAAAAAATAAAATACTTGAAAAAAGTTTCTCTTTGATCTTTCTAAATGCCTTTCTTACTAAGGTTTAGGTCTATGTAATTAATGTCTGTGTAGTTAATGCGTGGGATTCTGCTGGCAGGACACCTGGAAGACAGTTGTATGATAAGGTAGTTAGAATTGGTAAGCTGGGAATGGAAGGACTCATTAGAGATCTTAAGTTTGCCTGCCTCAGCCAAATTTCATTCAGAAATTGGGTGGCAGAAATGTCTTAGAGCCTTGCAGCACACAAATGATGGGATTTTATTCAGTCAGCTCTTATTTTGTGTCAGAGTAGCTCCTGGCTGTCATTACTACTTATCTGTGTCCTGCCTCTGCTTTTATTTCTTGTTCACTGTTGGTTTTTAGATTTACACTTTTTATTTCTTCCTATAATTTCCCAGTTTTAATCCTTAGCTTGTCTTGCACTTTTAAGAAATGAATTTGCTAGGTAAGTGTCTGGCTCACTGTTTCCCCTTCCAGTATGTTAATGTTGCTTCTGAACTTTGACATACTTGCTGAGGTGGGTCTCGTAGCAAAAGGACTTAGTGTGAGCCTGTGGCTGGCATGCCTTGGTCCTTCTGCCTCTGTATTATCCTATGGCACAACAACAGCAGTAAACAAAGAAATACTGTGGTGCTCCAAAAACCCTGGCAATGCGGAACTTCTCAAGGGAGAGTTCTTGTGTGTTGGCAAGGACTTGATGTGACTAGTATTTCTTCAAACGCATTAAATGGCCCCACTGTGTTCTGCTTTGTCAGTTGTACTTGACACTTCCTAAAGCACCAACAACCCCAGGAATGTGTTAGTGGCAAAAACAGTCCCTGTGCACTTGGGAAGTCCTGGGCACAACTGGGAATCAGATCAGGCTGTTTGGCTAGTTGGAACCGTTGTGTTTTCTTAGTCAAAAGACTGTATTCCATACTATACTCCTCAGTGTCAAAATACGTAATGACTCGAGCTTGTTATGCAATGGTCATGAGATTTTTGGCTGCCACTTCCTTCTCTCTTAAAAACTGAATGGAAAGCAGCTGTGTACCTTGGACTGGACACGTCTCCCTTGACTCTGTGGCTGATGAACCACTATTGCTTACTCATTCCTACTGCGGGGGACCACTTTTGTCAGCTTGACTGGAAATTGGAGCTGAATTCTTACTGACTGCTTTTTGATACAGGAGTCCTACTGGAGTCAAATCCATGTAAGTGTCAATGTGTAAGGGGGTCTTGGCCTTTTATCAAATCACTCTTGCCAGGAGAGAAAAATTGCCCTTGTCCTGCATTTCAGTCTTAAAATTTCACATGTGTATGTTGAATATCTTTTCAAACTAAAACCCATCAGCTCTTGACTGCTTAATGACAATTTCTGCTATCAAAGGGGTTAGTAGGTGAGAACCCAGATACTTCTTTCAAATCTGCTTTTCTGCATTAATGCAGGTTCTGGAAAAACTGAAGAAGAATTTGTTGGGTGTTTCTTAGTTTGGAGAGAATACTATGGTATACACTACTTTGATAGACTCTAATAGTCTCTAAAGCTAGCAGTGCCATGGTGATGGGGAAATTCTATGTGAAAACTGAGAGCAATTAAACTTGCCTTTTACCTCTGCTATTTACAGACCACCATTCATGAGTAAAGATTTTAACCTAGCTTCTGTGGCTTTGGCAGTTCTTCCACTACCACTAGACTGAACTACAGGAGTAATTTACTTAATGGGTTTCCAAACCCATCTGTGCACAGGCACTAACTTACATGCAGTCTGAAAAAGTGCAGGTGGGCATGTATTCCTCCTATTTCAAGGCTGCAGTGGCCATTAGCCACCTTGTAACCAAATTTTAGCAATTGCTTTGAAACAGCATTGAATTAAACCATGTTTTTATATTTAAGCAAGGTTTCTGTGAGGCAGAGCAAGCACTGGTAATACAACACTTTGAATGCTGAATAGCTAGTTATTGCAAATTTTGTGTGGTAACATATAGCAAGCTTTATAATAATTTCAGAGGATAAAAACAACTCCACTGAGGTAGCAGTATGCATTAACTTACTTTGAATGTCTCATCTAGAAAAGAAATGCTGTGGAAGTGGTTTGGCAAAAGATACTGATCTGTTACAAGCAAAGTTTGTGTAAATCCACCTGAGCTACTCAGACTGCACTTAAGGATACAGAGACAGGCAAATTACATGGAATTTTCAATATCGAAGTGAGAGGACAAGCAGAGACTGAGCTCTGGAAGCTAAACTGAGTAGTTTCTGGATGTTTAACCACCACTCGTTCCTTGTGTGTGGCTTTGATAATTAATAAAACAAAATTTAAATGGGAAAAAGCATTCCCTACTTCCTTGGCTGAAGAGCATACTTTCTATACAGCATGTTTGCCACAGGGCTGGTTTGTAGTTTAGGCTGCACCTATTCTAGGCGATACCTAAACTTAAAACTACAAGGAAAATCTTGGCTTTGCTATCAGTGTTGAAAATAGCTATTAAAATCCTAGACAAAGGACATACTTTGTACTTCATAAATAAAATAAACCATTATGCTTTTTTTTTTTTTAAATTATGTTGCTAGCATGACTAGTGCTACAGAGCAGACTGAGCTGAGCACTGAGGACCAAAACTTGTAAGCCATGCTTTAACTCTTGGAAGCCACAATCCAATGAAGGACACATACTGATTGTTCCTGAAATGCTGTGCACAACTCAAGAAAAAGAATGAAAATTTGAAACAAGACCAGCAATAAAACAGTTAAAGGTAGAAAAAACCCAACCCAACCCCAAAAACCCTTCTAGCAAGGGGGTTGAGCAAGTCAACCAACCTGCCTTATCCAAGGCCAAATAGAGGGCTTGTTATTGGTCTGAGTGGCTCTCTACTAGACAAGGCTGTGCAAGTGCAGTCTGTGAGAATTCTGCTCTTGGATTGTGTGTTTTTCTAGCAGATCTCCCATGACTGAAGCACAACTGCTGCACTAGAGGCAGGAACCGGGCTGGGAAGGCCTATGGTCTGTTTCACGCACCAGGACAGTGCAGATGATGATTTTCTTTCCTAGCTTTTCAAGCTCAAAAATCCCAAGATCCCAGAGACTATTTTGGGTGAAGAAAGCAGACAGCTGGAACTTCTGATGTTTCCTAAAATTAAGATGAAAATTAGATTTCTAATAGAATGTGAGGAGCAGCTGCACCGTGGCTTAACATCCTCTGAATATGCCCCACCAGGAGCTGCAGGAGTCACTCAACCAAAACGGTACACAAAGTCATAAAAGTGAATAGAGATTACTGAGTCTGAACAATGTATAAATTACTTGCCCATGGTGGTTTACTTCTTGCAGTCTTTTTGTTCCACAAATTAGTAGCTTCATATGGAGATGCTCAAGTTGAGCTAAATGTTCCTTGGAAAGTAGCAGATACTTTCCTTGCCTGGTGGAGCTAAAACAATTAGGAAAGTCCTGGTGAAAACAGGACTGCTCCTCCATTCCCAAGATGCTTCTCTAGGGTTGTGGAAGGGACTAATCTTGCTCAGCACAGACCTTGCTCATCACAGTTACCTGGTTGCGTCCTTGCTGAATTTGGGTGTCTGCTTCTATCAGAAATGTGTGGTGCCAGTTCCAGGTGTTGTGGAGGTCTTGTTTGCCTGAGCAGCACAGCACTGTACGCATAGCTAAACTGTGGCTGCCATGTACCCCGTGCCACTGCATACACAGCACGAAAAATGGAGCAGCCACCCTGTTCCACCACAGGCTGTGGCAAACCAGCTTGTGATTCAAAAGTGGCTAGGATTTCAGCCACACAGGCTAATTTATAGTATTGGATCATTGTTTGCAGCTGACAGCCCTTCCTGAGCCTCTGGTTTTCCTGTCCCTCTCTGAAAAGCTCTCCTTGACTGGGGAGTCTCTGATGCTACATTTTTATGATGTTGTGATGAGATTTCAAGACAGACATTATGTGAAGGAGCTTCAGTGGTAGCAGCTTTTGCTAGGATTTATCACTCTTCACATATCAGTAAAAATTATAGTATTTGAGTGGTGTTAATGAGATATTAATCTGGTATTTTCTTTGACTTTTATTTTATTTTCCCCTCCCCCCCCGGAAAGAAAAATAACCTGGCAATCTCCTGCTTCTCAGATGTACTTAAAGCTCAGTGTTGTGGAAAAAAAGAGCCTAGCACAGACCTGCACATGGAGAATGCTGCTGAGCTGCACTTAATGATGCCTCTTAGGATCAGCTGTGCTGCTAGAAAACGCTTCATTTCCCGTGGCTTTCTTTCTTTACAAGCAGAGTGCAGCTCCAATGGCTCTCACAACAATTAGCACCCACTTGTTCTGCAGGTTTGAAGTTTTTTGCATTAGTCAGGTTGAGAAATTCATGGTATTAATCATGACTGAAGTTGTTATTTATCACCTGCTGGGTGAGAAATAATAATTTTGGCACTACTGGGGCAGCAGGCCAGAAGTACCAAATTAAGTAAAACATCTAAACACTAGCAAGGATCATTTCTCTGATTAATGAATTGTTACAAAGAAAAAGTGCTACTCGTTATCTGATCTTAGGATAAAAGTAGGAGTTGGAAGTAGAAAGCATTAGCAAAGTCAGTCTATACCGTGATGTAGTTTGAAACTTTCCTGGCTGATCTCTGGTCTGTCGTTCAGTAACTGCTAACATGCACTCATCTGCGTCAGAAGTTTGCAATACTTGGCTCACTTCCCCCCACCCCTTTGTAAAAAAGTAGCATTTGGCAGGGAGCTCAAGGCCCATTGTGTCATCACCTCTAAAGAAACGTTGAAATTACTTTAACCTTCTAGGGCTTGTCTAGGCTGGAAAGTTTTGCCATAGGAACAGTTACCAGCCTGGCAAAACACCATTGTGTGAAGGCAATAATAGGGGTGCAGGAAACAAAAACAGCAACATCAATAGAATTAAGTTTACACCCAGGTAACTGTATCCATATTGGGGCCGTTATTCACCTACGGGATTAAAACAACCCACAAATTCCAGCTACCTGATCAGAAATATTTCGCATGTAAATACAAAAAGGGTTGGCCTACAGAGAAGTGGTTACGTTGCAATGAGGTCTGTGTGTGCTGTTACAACCCTAAGCCACCAAATCATCGTGACGTACCATGTCCTCTCCCTGTAAGACCATTGCTGGGAGCTGAGGAGCTGATGGCATAGCAATGCCCAACAAAACGCTATTTTCTGGGTTTGGATGGAGATGTAGAAACTGACTGTTAGCCTTGAATATGGTTGAAGAACTCAGCCCAGGAGAGAAGCACTGCCACTGAAAGCAAGCAGAAACTGGGTGCAATTTTGTTTGCTTGTTGTGGCTTACAAGAAAAAAGAAAAATAGTGACAGTTTTAGAGACCCTTTTTGGCTCCAACTAATTAATTTGCTGGAAAGAAGGCACAGGCTCTTTTCCATAGAGAGCATCAGTCATTCCCATCTATTTCTTCAGAGTTCAGATTTGGTTCTAGTTGACATGAAGAACTTCCCAGAGTTGATGCAGTCGAACTGCCCCTCCTGACATCTGTGGCAGCCAAAGTAACTCCTGTCTACCAAGCCAGTGTGCCCAGAGGCTGACTTGAAATAGTGAGCTGACATGAGAGATCAACATGAACTTATGCCTCTCCTATTTGGCTTAATGTTGACAGTATCCCAGTTTGTCAATAAAGACATTATTGTAAGCAAGCTTTATGTCACATAAATGCTCTTTCATCTAGATTTTTTTTTTTTACCTTGAAGTTTATTCTGCATTTAAGAAGAAAATTAGAGGTCTTGAGGATGTAGGGCATAATAGTCACCTTTCCTACAGGCACTGCTCAAATCATCAGTATTCCAGGGTTTGTGACCTCAGTTCAGTGGCAAAGTTTTGAACCAAGAATGAAGTGATGATTGTTCATAGAAAATAAAAGCAGCAGCAAAGGGCTTGTTGCAAACAGAAGACCAACTTCCTAGGCTAAGCAGGCAGCCATCAGAAGGTATCTGAATGAACCTTGTTGCAGGTACCATGGGGAGGTACCAGTGCAGTTTAGCCATGACAAATTCTGTAGAACTGGAAAGAACACCAGCCATTACCCAGCTGGTCTGGTCAAACTATGGCATGACCCAGTCCCTAGGGCATCTTCCTCTTCCAAGTTTGTCTTCTCTCATCAGGGATTTAACACTTTCTACCACTTCTTTCTGCCAAAGATTTGTGAGCAGCAATTCCACCTCTCTAGTCATACATCTCAGGTTGTCTCTGTCATGCTGTCATGGCTGGTGACATCTCTTTTCTCTATACTTTTAGCTACAAAGTGCAATTTTGGCCAGGATTTCTTGACTTTGAAGCTATCTGTTGCTGGTCACACCATTCTCTCACTGCTGAGATCAACAGTTTTGTCACTGATGCACCGGATTATTGCCTGAGATTATTTTGTGAAAATTATCCTTCATCTTTCAGATGTTAACACTTGGACTGTTAGATTAAGAGCTGCCCACTTTCCTTTCTTGTCAAGACAAAAAAAATTTCCCTTTAGGTCCACTGCTGTTTCTAGCTTAATTCCTGTAAATTCCTCTCTAAAATTCCTTTGCTGTTTTTGTCAGCACCTTCCCTCAGAAGTGCGTAGCATCTTGATCTATGATGCCTCCTAGCCAAGAATTATATAGCTGGGATTACTGACTATCTCCATGATCTCTTTCATTTGCAGCTTTAAGTCTGTGTTGTGGCATGTTTAAGGAACCAGTTGTTGAAGATCAGTAGTTTGGGGGCATTATGGGAAGGGTACATTTTTATCCACTTAAATAAACTTCTCTCCAGCATATTGTGATGTAGGTTATAACGTTTTGTGAAAGGCAGGTAGGTTTCTGCATGTGTGTGTAAAGATCACAGACTTGCCTGTGACCTGTGTATTACATGCAAGTGTGAGTGCAAAGGTCTTGCTGTTATGCCAAAGCTGTTATGCCAAAGCATGCACACTAAAACCGTGCAAAGCCTAAAACCACTGCTATGGAAACCGCTGCCCGTCATCTGATGGAAATGCTTTTGACACACAGAGGACAGCTCCTGCAGACCTGTTTCTATGGAGGCGCTTTCATTTGGTTCAGTGCATCTTCCTGGGGCCTGTCCTGCTGCCCGTTCTCCCTGATATCTTTTTGTGATCCCCCTGCCTTTGCTGCTGCTTAAGGGTCTTCCTGCACTGGGAAAAGGAAGGGCTCATCCTTAGGAAAGGTTTTCATGCCTGTGGACTGCATTCCTGCCTCTGCTTTGAAAGAGATTCCTTGTGCCAGTAAAATCACTTAAGCATGAACAGAGAAACCAGCATGCTTTCTAGGATTTGTTTAGGCAGAGAGAAGCATCCTGCAAACCTACCACCTTCTGCTCTGTGTCTCTGTAGTGAGTCCAAATGCTACTGCCACAGGAAACACATTGTGTTTCCATAAACTATGATGCCTAAAATCTGCTTTTCTAACTCACTAATCACAAACAATTCCAATAACAAGGTAATTGGTGTTTTGGGGTTTTTTTAAGTTTGACAAAATTCAACATTGGAAAAATGGAAAGTAAGATCAAAACTCATTTGGATAATACAGTTATCCAAATTTCTTTGGTATTTTTGTATTATAATACTAAAAAATTATCAGTGTACTCAGAAATTATGATTTATTGAGAAGCAGGCTGAGAAAAGCTTGGAAGGGCAAGGAGCAGATTCCTCAATCCCGAGGGGATTAAAAAGTGCGAAACACTTAAATGAGGCTTCCAAAAGAGGAAAACCAGGTAGCAATAAGAGAATGGAGTTGCCTTTCAATCCTTAAACCAGCTCAGTGAGTTTCTCAGTATATTGTCCTCCTCACCACAGTGTATTGGAGCCATCTCTTGCACTGAAGCCAGCAGAAGTTGTTTGATGCATCCCCTTTGAAACGTCACTGATCTGCAATCAAGCGAGTGACTTCTATCCAAAGATTACGAAATACTTGGCAAACTTATCCAAGTGGATGAGTCAGACAAAAAAACCTGCCTGACAAAAGAGCGAGTCAAGCCATAGCAGTTGCAAGTAATTTGTCCCAAATGTGAGCAGGGCAAAATCTAGAGCAGGAGACTGGAGGCTGGTTTCCCAGCGCCACGCTCCAACCACCACACTGCATTCTTTGCTGCTTTTTTAGCCACAACGGGCTCTTAAAATCACCCTTCAAAGGCATTTCTTGGTAGTAATAAATGAACCATCAAAACCTAAACAAAGAACCCAGCAGTTGAGATGATGCAACTTAACAAATAGAAATGACTAAGATTGCCTTGTCCTCTGCTAATTTCCAAAAGAATAAAGCCCATGTCATTTATAAAGCCTTCCCCCTTCCCCTCTCCTTTACAGCCCCTTGGGAGTCACCCAGGAGACAGCACCACTTTCCTCTGCTTCCCCATCTTTAAAATATATTCATTCCAGTTTTCAAATTGCTCTTTTGTAGTGCTAAATCTCTACTCGCACTAATTTCTCCAGGTCAGAATCTGACCCTGATTTGAACAAAATCTGGAGTCAAATATTCACACCAGAATGCTTTTGCCTTGCTGCATGTCAGATGCCATCTCCCTGCAAATGTTTCACACACCTTGGAGTGCAGCTTGTGGAACTGATGAGGTGAAGAGCACTGCAGAGCAGCTCTGTGCTGGTAATCACAGGACTGAAGAAACACATACATCATCTGCCACATAGGTTGGCATTTCAAGTAAAAAACCTTCACAATGTGTAAGATGTTGGACAAATGATGGCCATATGCATGTTTGCCTCTGCGCAGATGTCTTTGCATTCTCAGCTAGGAAAAAGCTGAGGTAGGCTTTTTTTGCCAACAGTTTAATATTAGTGACACAGTTTATGTCCTCTGCAAAAACAATAATGGAGGATAAGGTGACATAATTTATTTGCAAATCGTTTGACATATGCAGGGCATTGTCCTTGCAATAATCACCATCAGTCTGTCAGTTTAAGATATGAACCGTGCCACTGCCATTTTATATCATTGTGTTAAGCTTTCACATGTTGTAATTTTACAGATTTGTTCTTTGGAGAACACTGCAACACAAATCAAATTGTATTATGTTTAGTCATATGCTGTGCGGAGCACCTCCCTGCAATTAGGGGTGGGGGAGATGAGGAGCAAACAAACAGTTCTAGGTAAGAGGCAGCTCCTCAAAAGTTAGGATATTTCCTAGATACCATTACTTCACTTTCATGGTCATTATTCAAGGCAAGAGGAATTATTTAAATTCATGCTAACATCAGTTGCTGGCTGCATGAACAAAGTGAGCCCTGGAAAGTACCATACTGACAGATCAATTTAAAACACCCTTGTCTGCTTTGTTTCTCCATAACAGTCAAGCACAACATTTGATTCTTATGAATAATGTGGGTTTTTCTAAAGTAAATATGCTGATTTCTTTTCAACTCACAAAAGATCCCTTTATGACCTGGTAGGTGCCTGTAGTATTAACTCTGCTTTCCTTAGATGTGCAGAATGAATCTGGAATAGCAATGAACTCAGCATTGTCTCTTTTATTCCAGGCAAATTAATTCCTGTGGTATAGTTTAAAAAAGACCTAAAGTTGACTGCTTACATTTAGTCTTTTTTAAAAAATTTGAACCACAGATTACTGTGGGAATCATTCACAAGTGTATTTTAAGTGCCTTCAGTGCCAAATACCTTATATTAACCGTTTGAGGAATGTATTAGTATGTAAGTGTGTCTTAATTGGTAAAGGAGTCTGTAGGAAATACTGTAATATACATTCTGGAGTATCACATTTCAGTGACTTTTTACTATATTTTGAATAGAGAAACATGATTTGTTTTCCCCTGGGAAAGTTCCCCACATTCAGTTGTCAGCAGAACAGAATCTTTCTGCTTCCAGTGAGCCCTTAAACTAGAAAGATTTATTGCACTTACACCCTTGAAAGAACATATCTTTTTCTTTGAAGGCAGCCATTATCACCATCCCATTTTATATCTTTTCTGATAAGTGCAGGCAGTAAAGCAGATAAACTCCTTGCATACCAATTAAAGACACACGCACACTAAGACACTGTATACTATCAGAGATGCTCAGAGTAATATTCTTCCTAGCACAGTAGATATATCTAAGGAGTTTGACTTTTATTATTCTCAGCTTTACACCTCTGACATTTCTAAAAACATGGAGGAAATTAATGAATTCTCACCTAAGACTCCATTGTCTAATCTTGCCCCAGTGCTCATGAATTATGGAAAATGACAGATCAGCTGATGACGTACAACAGGCTATTTTAAAACTACCTTTTTTAACAAACCTGGGTCATGAACGGCTCACCACTGAATTTCATGCAGTCACCTGACAAAATACTGGTCTCATGTTAATTGATGCCCTAAATAACTGTCTTGCTTCCTCGTATCCAAGATATTGTGATCATTTTTATGCACAAAAGGTATGAAATCCAAACCTCTGAACCTCAGGAAGCCTCTTTATTCTCAGATAGGATGCTGAAGTGCAGTCCTAACTCTTGGCAACCTGCCTTGGATTTTTCCATTTTGAGATCTCCACAGGCTAAACGAGAGCTCAGTGACATTTTAAGGTTCTTAAGCACAACCTTCCTCCAAAGGAGCAAAGGGCTTTGCTCCTCCTGAGCAGTGAGACCAAGAGGATTCATATGGGAAGGCCCTCCCTGCTGAGATCGTGCAGTGGCCAGACTGTAATGACTGAGAGCCATGTTAGCAGCTGCAAGCCCAAGGGTTCTTGTCTGACCTGTAATGTTTGACTGGGCGGTAAGAAGCCACACTGTCTATGCAGCCTTTGGCTAGGACATCTCCCACACACTCTCTGTCCCAGTTAGCATGCAAATTTACTGGGGTAGGAGCCACTCTGCTGGGTTTCTTTCCAAATAAGTAAATAAAAGCCCCCAAGCATTACCACAGGCAGATGATGTCAGCAATGCCAGCTTGCTCAGAGGAGCTTATCCAGCGAGGGGCTGCCCTGCTCTCCTCCCATATCTGGGACCACTCTGGGCTGCTCCCAACCACCACACGCCCCAGGAGCCCCACACACTCAGCTTCTTTTTCCTTCTGTGCTCCAATATAAAATAAATTAGTATATTTACTCACAACATTTTTGTTGGGGGGAAAATTATCTGTCTGCAGTATTATTTGAACTTATTTTTACCTCTCCAAGAATCTCACCCAGGGTTTTCCCTGAAGTACAGTGTCTGAACACATCAGTGACTTCCTTGTGCACAGTGGCTGAGATACCAGTTTTCTGTCAGGGTTCCCTTTAGATAAGAAACTATGGAAAGCAATACATCTCATTCAAAACATCTGAAAGAGCTGAAGATACAGAAAGCACTAATCAGTAATTAATACAAATAAAAGAAACAATCTTTCATGTAGGTGGTAATAATAACACTCCAGAGTTTGTTCTAATCCATCTTTTTGTCAAATGAAGCACCAGGGAATTTGTCTGCAACAATCAGAGTATTTTCAGAGTCTCTGCTTTGATTTGCAATATGGGGTTTAGTCCTGTGTTAACACAGGACTCAGAATAAATAATCAAAGGGAATGGTTTTAAAACTGATAAACTAGGCTTTAATATGCATATATACTTTTATACCCATCTTACAAGTCAATTTTCCAAATCAAGAAGCCCCCTTTTCACTTCATATAGGAATTGCAAAGCACGATATCCCATTGCACAAATCCTGATAGCTCCCTTTCTTCCCTATTAAACCACTGAGAGCAGCTGGAATAAGGGGCTTCTACCCTTCCCCTCCAGAGAAACAGCATCTTCCAGAACATCAGACTGTCCCAAAATCCTTTAAATAGCCCTGTATTCGTTATATTTAGTGACAATTACACAAGTGACTTCCTGACTGCAAATATGATTCATTACTCTGCAGCAGAAGTAATACCTCTAATAGACTATGCATTGAGTTGACCCAAAATAGCTGCTGAAGAATAGTTGTTCCTGAACTACTCCATGGATAGATTTTTTAGATGATTATAACCATTTATAAGAAGAACAGATTATCCTGCCATGTAATTATTTAGCACTACCCCTAAATCTTTATGTAAACTAAATTTCAAATATGGACAACAATAAGCAATGTTTAATAAGGAGTTTTTAGCAACAATTTGTCTGGAAATTGCCGGGAGGTTATAAGCCCTATTTTAAATTAAACAATTTGCATTCAATGTTTAGTCACCCTTTAGCTCCACTGTTATCATCACTCTTCAAGTTAAAAAAAAAGAACAGAAAAAGAGAAATATAAAAGTAATTTTTTCTTCTGAGTAAAGGGAGTAGAAATTGAGTATTTCCAACCCTGCTAGACCTGAGGACGCAGCTCCAACTCCCTCCCCACTCTGGAATAATGCAGACAACTTAACCCTGCTGAAGACAGCACTACCGCAGGGCCTGCAAGCCCGTCTTTAACAGGATGGTGCTGCCCTGCTATTGATTTTGATGACTACATGGTGTTGAGCATCAGGGTTTCACTGCATACACACATTAGGAAGCCTGGAAATGCTCTCAAAAGATTGTCTTGTGTACACTCCCCTACTGCAGAGCCCTACACTGGGAAGACCACCCTATTTTGCTTGTGCACTGTCACTGTCCTAGGAAGGGATTGCTCACAGGCCTGCACTGAACATCTTCAGGTCATCCTCAGCATTCAAAGCAGATCTCAGCACTGCTGTGTGTCAGGCTGGCTCCGTCTCGCTGGCACAGGGCTCCTCAGCGCATCCTTTTCCTAAATTCACCACTGCAGAGCGAGGCAGGCGGCTGGGCTGCGACTGCCCAGCTCGTGCAGGTGCCTCCTGCCAAGGGGATTTTTGACATAGCCAGATCCATGCCGTCGCTCCCAGGGCAGGCAGAAAGCAAAGACTAGGGGAAAATCAGAGTCTCACCCCCTCCCTCTCACTGATGCCAACTGCAGTTTATCCGCGAACTTCAGAAAGGCCAAAATTTCATCTGTACTGTTCAGGATTGCTGCAGGCAAGGCAGCCAGGTATGCTCAAGGGGAAACCCAACCCTATCAGCTTTCAAAAGAAGCCACAGAAATACTCCATCGCCCTTATACAGATGATACTAAACACATGTGGAGTAATCTTCTTTCAGCTCCTTTTTTATTCCTTTTCATAGCAGTCGCTCAGCATAACCTTCTAGACAACTGCTGCCAAAGAGGAAGGCTGGGAGGCCTGAGCTGTGTTCAGTACAAAATTATCCAGGTGGGTGCTGTCAGCTCAGCTTTAAAATTTTTATTATTTTTTCAGCTTCCTGTCCAAGTGTTGTGCCTGCTCCCTTGATTAGAGCAATGGCAATTTAAACTAAACCTCACAACATGCAATGGCTGATGCTAATGCTGAAAAACCTCACTGATGAGGTCTCAGAGTAATCCCAGTGTCCCAGCTTACTGTGCATCTCTCTGTTCTAGCTTGTAAAAGAGCATTCTACAATGCTGGTATGTAATCTAAAAACCATCATAAGTAATAATTAAACATTAAATCAGATTAATTCCAGGCTTGTTTGCCCTTGATAATAATACTATTAATTCTCTAGAGACAAAAGTAAGACAATCGTGTGAAAACAAAGCACAAATAAAGTCCATAAAATGCAGAGGAAATATTTCCAACATTAATTTTGTAATATGGAGTATTCATTTTGTAATATGGTGGTGGCATAAAATATGCAGCAGCAACAAACAGAGGAAAGTTGATGGAATGCCAAAGCTGTTTCTCCTTAAAATGCACATTGCTCTGGAGCAGTTAAGCTTTGCGCTGAGATGACACTGCCTACACAGACATTTTCAAAGGACTCTTTCAAGGCCGACATGCCACTTTCAGCTCTGACATGGGATCAAAATAAAAGCTGGGGAATCACACGAAAACCCAGCCAGGCTGTGTGGGAGAGCCTCAGAGGGGAGGGCTGCAAGAGCTATATTTGTGGTCTCACGGGGTGTTCCCATGCTCGCTGTCTTCATATCAAAGGTGCTCTGCTTTTAGACAGCAATCTGTTGGTGCCAGGCAGCGATGGCCGTGTGATATATGGCTGTTGGCAAAATGAGCCCGTCCATGGGTTATCACCGGCTCTAATTAAAGGAAGACACAGGCTACCGAGTCGGGGTCCCTTTCATCGGAGCTGAGAGGACAGCAATCTCCACAAGAGCCGCAAAGGAGGACAGATTCATTTGACTGATTGCATGATGTCTGAATTAATGGTCAGGAAAAGAGCTATTATTGGGCCCACGCTGGTAGGCTGCTTCAGAGAGCGTTTGCTGCACTATCTGCTTGAACATGGAAGCAAAAGCAATGCACTCCTCAACACACAACCAGCAAGGCAGGAGCCTGGCTGATGCGGCGAGCCTTTCCTGGATCAATTTTACAAGGTTGAGTGTCTGATACATAATGAATGTTCAATAAGCTCAAATAGAAATACTTTGCAAGGAGCAGGCTGTTAGTCAAACCAATACTGCTGTAACTTTTAAAACAGTTTTCTTGTTTTATTGACAACGTGGGCAGCAGAGACAAAGCAAAGCAGGGCACAGTATAAACCACAGCACCAAGTAACTTCGGCTCCTGGCCTTCTTTGTGTCTCCTGGTTTCTGGAGCTGGGAAAAACTCACTAATTAAATCCTTATAGCTACACTAGAGCTGCTGGAAGGAAAGGGGTGGGGAGTAATTGCTCTCAAATAGTCATGGGCTAGCATGTGTTTGACAGGTGGGAAAACCTGGTTCAAGCCCTTGGTATTGGGGGCACTTTTGGGGGGGTGTGTGTTAATTCTTAAGAAAACACTGTCGTGCTATTCTTGTTGCATGTAAGAAATCTGGCTTCTCTCAGGATTTCAGTAACCTTACAAAACTGAAGCAAGTTCCAGAGCTAAAATTAAATTCACAAGCTGTAGCAGGCTTGTGGGCTGACACAAACTTGCAAGCAACAACCTGCTTCCAGCATCACATTTGAATGTAATGCTTATATTTCTAAGCCCTTCAGGATCACAACAGCTAAATGGAATTAACTCCAGACTAGAATCTGCTCTACATGGCTCATATCACCTCTCGCCAGGTGATGCTGGACTGAGCTGTAGAAGTACTTCAGTGTGACTCTTTAATACATGCGAGACTCATCTGTCTCACCCCACTCCAAGTGCAGTGTCAAGGCTGCTTCTGTGGCAAAGCTTTCTGCTTTTGGGAGACCTCCACTAGTAAGTAAAAGTCTCAGAAAAGACAAAACTAAGGCAACAAAAATGACAAGCCAGCCTGGTCCTGGTTTCCCATTTGCTACTTCTCTTCGGGAGCTAGTAGACAATTTGAATATACATAAATTACAAACCTCCATTAAGCCACCTGGCAGCGACTTCCTTGGGCTTTCGGCTCTAGCTGAGCACATTGCTGAATACCAGCACTGCGATGTTGCCCCTGGAGGTGGTGTGGCACCACAGCAGGGAGGCTGTCAGATCTTCATCCTTGAAGGTCTCGAGACCTGACTATACAAAGCCATGGCTGGCCTGATCTGGAGATGGCAATAGGCCTGATCCGAGCAGGAGGCTGGACTAGAGACTCCAGTGCCTGCCTCCTGCCAGCAGCTCTGAGGCTGTGACTCTCTGTTGGTCCTTCTTTGCTTCAGCTATCTGGAAATTTAGAAGGCAAACTTCTTGCTGATGCAGCTCTTAGGAAATTCTCCCTAGGGTATACATGCACTTCCACATTTCCCCAGGAAGAAACACAGCTACTTAGCCAACAAAAGAAACCCCTCATTGAGATCTTGTTTTCAGGAGTTCAGACAATAGCCTTTGTAAGTGGGTATGTGAGAGCTGATGCAGACAAGTACACCAAGGAACTTAATCATATCCTATTTCTGTGTGATCAAGATAACCTATATTAAACTGTTAGCAGTCATTTAAATATTTAAACCAGTAGATCATACAAAGAAAAAGGAAAGATAAAGTTTAATCACATGGCTCAGTTCTATTGAATATATCTGTGAAGTGGTATTTCTGGTTATTTGTGAGTGGAAAAGCACTTACATACTAAATTGTTTCTCACTTACAGTCATCATAGGCTTAGGACTCAGTGATTTGTATGGCCTAAAACATTAGATAATCTGTCCGACTGCATAACATGCAGAGAATCCCAACTGCCAAACATTTCCTCAAGCCCATGGGATATATCTTGCTGTTACGGATCATTGCAATTGTAGAAATGGTACCTGTGTATATAACTTTAAAGTAATTGCTTTTTTAATATTTAAGGGGACGCAAGTTAACTTGACCGAGGTACTCCTTGGATATCTAGTCATATTTGGCAGAATGTTCAAAGGACACTTAAAAATTCCCTTTGACTTCCATGGAAGTTACTTACACGCTTAAAATTAAACACACACCATAGTGCTCTGCTAGTTGAAGATGGTACATATGCACAATTTGGAGTACTATTTATACAGGATTAAACCATAAACAGTATGATATCATGTTCCTCATTTTTGAGAATAAAAATTTTAAATTCTCAATTTATTGTAACAAATAGATTTCTTTATTAAAAATATACTTTTCTAAATAATTTATAGCTTGTATAAAATGCAGCTGCACCACAGGGCTGGGCCCTGTGACCACTGTGCAGGAGACGCTTGCTTGTGTCCCAGAGATGATGCTTTTGCCAAGACACAGGCGCCGTGAGTGACTAGTGGAGTGGCATCTGCAGAGATGTGAACACTACTGAATCTCTAAGCTCATACAAACTGAATTTCTTTACTGGTTTACTATGGCGGTATTTTTATCCTGTTTTAGTTGGAGGCTTTGCTAAGTGTGGTAGATTTTTTCACAAGAATAGGAACAGAGTGGCAGAGTAGCAGAACAAGTATCCTCACAACTTTCCTGGGAGAATGTATGGAAAACTTTATCGACATCTGTTTAATTTTTTTTTTTAACAGGAACAAACTAACCTATTTTTCTCTCAACTTGTTATTAGAAATGCTTAAACATTTTTGGTTGATTAAGAAAATAATTTTGAGACACAGCAAATCTCAACTGTTCTGATTAAGATTTTAGAGAACAATAAACAATTCAAACCATCGTCTCATAATTATAAATGTGAGGCGATTTTAACCATGCCAACACCTATAAGAGAAATGCAGAAATAAGATGATCAATCTTTCTGTGTAATAGAAACAGTAACAAAATGCTCTAATTTCACTACACTCATTTCTGAACTGTCCCTTCCTATGGAGTTCCTAAAAGAAAACAGAATTATTGAACAAATTAGGAAATATTTAATAAGAAAATTCCTCTGTTTTTACATTGTGCCTTTACTAAGACTTACTGAGCACTCTTGAGACTCTTATTCATGAGTCAAAGTTAGTCAAATCAGCTTAAAGATAGTATGTGTGTACATGCATGTTTGTACACAGACTTAGTCAAAATACAAGGAGTTCATACTGCTGTAATAAACTGGGATAGCAAGAAGAAAACACAATGAACAATACTTCAGAAGAAAGAGGTAAACGGGGAGGAATTACATAAATGTAATGTCCTACAAAAGATATTTTCATATTACTCACTTAGTGCTGATTCATCCTCATCAAATGGTAAAATCAGCTTTGACATCACTACTCAACACCAGTGTGGTATTACAGCTAAATGCTACTTCACCAGTAATCTGTTATTATAAAATGAACTTTTATATTGGAATATTCAAATATTTATATGGAATAAGTGCATATTGATTTGCCTTCCTAGCAAGCAGGGACACCATATTACAGCAAAGAAATATTTAAAACTATTTATTTACAGCATTTATTTTAGTGGCTTCTGGAAAAAAAATTTACATATGTCAGCATTAGGACATGGAATTTATTTTCTCTGTGCCAATTTAAAAGTCTTTTCTTCCTTTTTTTATATGTCATGGCTCCAGGGCTCTTCACAGTGGGGCTCTGCAGAGTCAGAAACAAATCATCATTTGCAGTCAGTGTATTCAGAGGTCTTATTCCTCTTAACTCTGGCTTAAGAACAAAGTCCAATTCCAGAGCTGCATTTTGATCATCTTCCTCTTTCAGCTGGTGGTCTAAGACCAGCTGAGACTCCCTACAATCACTGTATAATCCCTGATTTAGACTGTTAATTTTTGTAATGATACAGAGCTGGTGCTGACCCTCCTTTCATTCCCAGACACCCTTACTACATGCTCCCCTGGCTACAAAAAATTTCATGCATACTTTGAAGCAATCTGGGGCTGATTTATTCAGTGCACCTGCATGAGGCTTGAGGGAACATACTGCACCGCCCATCACCTCCCAGGCGCACGCATTCCCTCTCAAACTTCTTGGTCATGACCCTGTCTCCTTCTCCCTCAGCCCGGCATTGTCTATCTGGAATGTTTCGCAGAGAAACATGTCCAAAGGGTGTTGGTTAAGCAGTGGGGAGATAGATGCGTGTGCTGAGTCTGGTGAAATCTGCTGCCATTTGCACCGGCTGTCCCCTTGGTGCGCTTTCCTGGCCTGGGCACTATGCAGAGAGGGGGTGAAAGTGCCTTATGACTTTCACAGCACATCAGAAAATAGATATTGCGATATGTCTTCAGGGAGAAGATATGAAACTGGCAGCTTTGGGGAGAAGCAGGAATATGGCAGTTGTGACGGTTCCCTGAAATGAAAGCTGCTCTTTCCATGACACTTTCAAAAAAGTAGAAGTGTCCTAGAAATCTTACAGGTCCAGCATCTGGCTCTTAGCATAATCTTTCTTTCCTTCATTAGGATGTTTTTCTGTTTGGATGAATCAGAGAGGAAGTCCCCTTGAGTTACACAGCAAGCCAGATAAAATGAGAGACTGACGGTCTCCCCATACGAACAGCACTTCAGCTAGTGTACAGACGCACAAGGCCAGTGCTCCAACAAAGGAAGCTGGCAGATCTGTCAAACCTTCTTCAGACAACCTATTTGAGGATTAATCATATCAATGTTTGCTCCATGAGGTTGTGTGCACTTCAGGCACTTTTCTCTCCTCCAACTCTTTAAACAAGGAAACACTTCTTTCCTAGGATTCAGGGGTCAAGATTGGTCCCCTTCTGACACCTCAGATCCTTTCAATTTGCCTGCTGCTGCTAAGCTAAATGGTGGCGTGAGGTAATTTATTTGGGATCAGGGTTAAAGTGTTAATGAGAACACCACATTTCTCTTAAGCTCAGCAGAACTGAGAGCAGCATTCTCAGCTGAGAGAAAGAAAAAAAGAAATCCTCAGCACATACTGGAGCCAAGAAGCATATGGAGCCATTTTAGTCCACGGTTGCATAGCTTCTTCTCAGGTTTCAATGAAGTAAATCTGAAGGGCAGTCTGAATCCTAATATACGTGCAGGAAGTCCATGCATTCAGGATTACTATAAAAGTAGTCTAATTGGAGCCCTTCTCCAGCGAGGTGCTGAGAGCCTTCAGCTCCACTTGGAGCTAAGAGGACCGGTATGTTTAGCACCTTGAAGGATTAGGCTTCTAAATGTTCCTACTGCTGATAGCACATTTGCTAGGAGGATTGATTTGACAAGGGTGGCGATGTATGGCCATTAAATTGTTTGCAGATTTGACCTATCTGTCCATAATAAGAAATAATACCTGAAGTGCCATAACTCTGTCAAACATTTCAAAGTAATACTTGTTTAAAGATCGAATGCATTATGTAATCTCATAATGTCAGATTAGGACATAAAACCATGGAACATGACACAGAGCAGCATTACAAGACATACTGTGTTGGAAATTTTATAAACAATTTCTTCTGGACCTTTCACATGTTATCAGTTTGAGTAGTGACTATGATGCATTTCAAATTTCTTCTGGCAGCTGGAGACAAAATGACGTGGTAAGAAAGTGACTGGAAATATCATCCAGGAGCTCTTGCAAAAGAATTTTTCCATAGCAGAACAATAGAGACCAGCAGATTTTGTCCTGGTGTGAGGAAACCTAAGGGGAGAATGGGAACAAAGAAAGGAGAGCAGAACGATCAAAATCAAGGAAAGTAACAGATCTTAGTCTTGTGTGTCATTAAACTGAACCACAGCTATCAGTTAACAGCCCCAAAATAATTAATAACAAAGTAAATGTAAAAATCTGTTACCTACAGCCAGCACAGGGGCTTAGAGTTACCCAATGCTTATGCCTACGATTTCATATGCATAATTTTTCTCCATATGAATTTATTTTTATTACATGTTATTTGCCTGAGTATGAGACTACCTAGGCAAGATAAATATCTTTTACCTTGGAAGTATCTATCTGATTTCTTTTAAGTATAAAGCACTTTGGAATTTGGGGAAATGGAAAAGCAAAATAAATTCCCACAAACTAAATCTAAAATCAAGACAGGTATAAAAAAACAGAGCTGAGAGGAGAAAAGGAAATAAACCAGCAATGAAATAAACAGTGATCATTTTTTATGAGACTTATAATAAAGAAAAATTATTTTAACTTTCCTTAAGTGACAACTTGTGGAAAATAGGAAGCAGCTAAAAAAATAGCATTGAGCATGCTAGGCTGGTGAACATCAGCTGGAGTTGCCTTTTCTGTGATTTTCCTTTTATGTCTAATCTTAGTAATTTTTATGACTTTATTCCATTCAAAGTATGTATAAATGTATATATGTATATAAAAGTATATATACATGTCATATGCAGCATTTTTGTGAATTGAAATTTAAGAAGCATATGGTGGGCCCATTCAGCAACATCTGCCTTGACCAGTGCAGAATAACAGAGCCCACGAATCAGTGCTGTGATCGCAAAGGTCATGATTTTCACTCCCATGTCACCTCCACCAGCCTGCACCACTGACAACAGAAGAGGGACTAAAATGAAGCTATACGGGGGTAGGGACCAGCTCCCACTCAGCTCCTGTTTTCCCTCTGCAAAACAGTGTGTTGTGAAGGGATGGTGGCCCTGCCAAAGATCTCAGGAACCAAGAGTTCAGGCCTGTCAAAGCAGCCCTAATGCTCTCCGGGATGTGCCACCCTTTCTTGGAGGAGCCTGGAGTGCAGTGGCACCCCAGATACTGCTTCTCTGGCCTTGCCATGATGCTGTGCCTTGGGGAAAGGGTGACAGAAGAAGGATGCCAAGATACGGCTCTGACGGGGACCAGTTGAACAGGCTCGGGGTTTTTGTCTTGCTTGCCTTGGCACAGCGAGTGCCAAGCTGGTCCTGCACCCCAGGAGCCAGAGTTTTAGGGAGAAATGCACAAGTGCTGCTTCGCTTGGCACAGCGGATTTCGAATGAGTTTGTCTCCCTCTGTGAGCCATGTGGACGTGCACAGCATGGGTACACATTGCACACGATGAGTGGAAGAGCTGGGAGCTGTCTCTGCTTCTCTACTCTCAGCACGAGTTTTGCCCCTTGGCTGCCCTTGCCCCAGCAGGCTGTCGAGCCCGCACCCTTGCTCTTTGCACAGGTAGCATCTCGCAGACTGAACTTTGCTTCTGTCCCAGGACAAACTGCAGACAGATTCTCCTGAGATGGGAAGCAGGCTACAAGCCTGGGACCTGCACTTCTCTCAAGGGACAAGTGATCCCCTCCACCTTGCCCTGTCCATGTCTCTCCACGCAGGAATCATGCAGAGCAGGACTGTTGGGAAGCCTTGGTAGCAATCCCTGCAGGATGTACCACTCACCAGAAACATCAGTGCTTGCTGATGACTCCCCATGGATGGCTGCTCTCTGAAACCTGTCAGTTAGCCAGCACCTCCGCATTAGTGGATGCTAACCGGGTCAGTATTACTTTGTATTAGATGTAATAACTCTTTGTTCCCTCCTTTTTCTTGCTAATAACTAGCTGCTTCCTTACATCCCTTCTGGTCAGCCCTGCCTGTCAAATGACATGTCTGTCAAAATATACATTATTCAAAACTGGACCTGTTGGCAGCATTGTGAGGCTGGGGGATGGGTTCATGTATCATATCACTCTTCCCTTCCATACATCTCAATTTCCTGCTTTCTGCATGATTAATGCACATTTGCTTCCCTCTACATAATGTAGACAGCAAAGAATGAATTATGCTGCTTCATTACATTAACTGGTAACATGTCTTTCCATACCTATATACGCTAATCACTGCTTTCTTGTGCCTTATGTTTGTAAATGAACTAGATAGAAAGAGTAAATACGGAATAATTGCATGTTATGCTCCTCTGATGTAACAGAAATCAAAGAAGGGGGCAAGAAGGTGTTTCTCCCACTACAGAGTCAGTTTAGTAGGTTTTCACAGTCATCACTGTCCTTGTAACACCTACATTTGACCTTTGATGTTGAGCTTTAGTAGTTTTCACTAAATTCAAGGAATAGAAGGCAGACCTTTTCTGCAGTTGATAGAAAATGGATACAAGTGACTGAAAATAACACACATATACATCAGAAATGTAGACTACAAGATGCTGTTCACATACTGAGTGGTTAATCTCTGCCTAAACTTAATACTAAATGAACCAAGCCAATATTGGCACTCTCAGACAAACTCCAGTATTGCATCTGGAAATAACATTATGCAGACTTGAACATATTAGTAGCTTAAAAACAGAGAGCAATAGCAGATGCTATAAAATACACAGAATCAATCCTGCTTGGACATTTATTGCATTAAAACTATTTTCAATTTATTTAGCAGCAAAGTGCTTTTATTACTGACTACTGACTATGTATGAGTGAGAATGTGTGTGGGTGCTGTACACACAAACATGTGCATGTTAGCTGCTCTGTCTGGCATAAACAATCCCTAAGAGGACAGCAATAAAATTTTTTAACAACACATAGCAACATCATGCAATATGCTGTAAAGACACAACACAATAGAATACTGATGCCATAGATCCAGCCATAGTTTAGATACAGGGGATAAAAACATTATTAACTAAACAGAATTTGATTAGAAGATTAGCACTATCAGTTTATCCTTGAGAAATGCCATGGGACCTTTAACCAGAAGTAAGAAACCAGCTGTTGGTTGCTGTTTGCCTTTTTTTCCCCTTTTACTTCACAGAGCCTCCAGAAGCTTATGTAGAAAGAAAATCAATTAAATAAAAATGGACAATGATGAAGAAGTCAAGAGAGCAATTTTAAAATCAATACATTGCTTCAAAAGAAGCTCACAAGGTGCTTGCAGAATATGGAACAGAAGCCTGACATACCAAGCAGACACAATGTTAAGAACCAAAAGGAGATCCCCCAATACTTTCATATTTATCAGAAAGGATGGCATGGAAAGATTAGTAGTAACCCAAGGTTGTTCTCTATTGCCTATCCTGACTCCTAGAGGATAGCTAGTGAAGGTTCAGACACTAAGCCATGTCTTTATGTAGACAATGTTTGGGTTTGAAGAACCCAAAACTTCAAGAGTCAGACAAGAATGAGCTTTTGTAGTAGCAAACATCAGCACAAATATCATCAACTTCTGCTCTAAGTACAAGACATAATTCTTCAATTTTCAAATAAACACATGCCATAGACTTTTTAAAAAAAGCAACAATTAAACAATAAAACTCTGCCAAAGCAAAATGTTCCATTATGCATGCAATTTTCTCCCCAAGGAGAGGACTGAAGAAAGAACAAACCACATGTGAAATGTTAGTCATGCTGTTTGACGCACTTTTGGGTGGTTCTCAGATAGTGCGGTAAGGACAGTACAAGAGTTTATATGGAGTAGTGGAGAAATCAAGGAAAAAAACACCCACAAACAAATGAACTTAATGTTTGCTTACAAGCTGATGTGGGTAACTTTATGAAACCATCAGAGACAAAAGTAATCTAAACTGTCATAAAGGATGGTGATCTCAAACTATTTCATGGGAAACATGTTTGGCAGAAAAGGGTCTTAAAATAGAGAATAGTGAATTGCTACAGTTAGCTGTGTTTTAGTGCTGCTTCTAAAATTGCAAACTGTAAAACTCAGCCCAGAAAATCTTTTGACCTCTTTTGCTGTGTAAAAATTAAGGCAGAATTAAGTATGACTCAAGAAGTCAGGTAGAGTATCGAGTCAAAAAATTCTTAGCCATATTCACTTTTCACTCCAAAACCATTTCTGTTTTATTGCAAGTCTGTGATTCTGAAAACATAGTTCAAAAAGATGACTTTAAAGAAATTCCTTTTTTGTGTGTGCAAAACATCTGTGTAGTGATACACCATGACAAGCATGAGGCGTGCAAATACAACTCAGAGCAACTGGCACTTCTGTCAACACAGCACTGAAAACACTGATGTCATTTAGTATTTGTGGTAAGCCCCAAATATTCCTCTTGCAGCAGAACATTTGTTGCCTTCTTCCTATGGAATTTCTGAGCTGGAATCAGGTCCAGCTATATCATATTCTATTTCTTCCCTTACACAAAGTTTTCTTTTTTGAATTCTGCAGTCTCAAATGCACACAAGTTCACATCTGAACTTGAATGTTTGGAAGTCTTACCTCTCCCTGGAAATAGACTTGCTGGCTTTTCTTTCAGCTGTTATTATTTGCAGGTTTCTCATCCATGCTCATGTTGATGAAACAAAACAATGTTTTCGTGTCTTCCCTTCAACCAATACAGTATTTTCATACTTTTAGTTACAAAAAAATTGTAATGAGTGAGTTTTTTTGTTAAATTCTTATTTGTCTGTAAAGGTATGCTTATAGATCATTAACACTGAATCTTTAATACTGTCACTATGCTTTTAGAAGCTGACATCATCAACATCATGTTTTTTTCCATAGGTATTGGCCAAATTCTGTAGTCATGGCAGAGAGAGCATCAGTGATACTGTACCTGCAGCTCTCCTGTGGTTAATATCCTAGGATCCTCAGGGATTATCATAATAAAAGCAGCAGCAGTGGCTGAAGGACAAATCTACAGTGTGTTTTCTATCACTGCTACCCTGAGGTTGAGGTACTGTTCAGGTCTGTGCTGGTTGCCTCTGGACCAGGAAAAGCTGGTGTAAGAATAAAAACTGGAAAACTGGGAAAAAAAAATTATTTGAGTGGTGTATGTGACATGCCTAGCCTGTGTTCAGAGGAGGTACATGCTACTGGTTAGGCATCAATAAGTGCATTAAACCTGCAGCATCGCTACTAGTAAAACTTAAAAAGACACCTGACTTTCTCCACAGCAGTCACACACTGAAAGGTGACTTACTGCTGCACCTAAGAGCCCATGGGGCTCATGGTCACAGCCAGGGCAGCCGCCCTGCATGCTGCTCCTCCTTGTGCTCTGCACAGAGATCCACATTGCTTCTTATGGAGACATAGTAAAGGATAATCAAGCAGCTAATTTGTCATATACTGTCTGTTTTGAAATAAAGACTTGTAGCATGGGGGCCATGCCATATGAAGCCCCAAGCGAGTACCTGCAAAGACAGTGTCTCTGCTTTGAAGAGCTAACCGTCTGGGAAAAAACAGTCTCACAGTCCTAGAAATCAAGCAAAATACAAAACTTACAGAACACACCAGGTTGCAATTTACCTCCATGCATCAGCTCTGCTTTCTAACCCAAATTTCACTGTAACCCACCAAAGGCCCTGTTCTAGCAATGGGCTCTGCCACAGTGAGCCTGTAGACATACACAAGGCAAAGCTGAGGCTGCTCTTTGGGATAATCTTTTGTCTATAACTTTGATAGGTATCACAGATTTGGAAGTTTAATGGTTACATCAGACACAACTTCATAAGGTACTGGAAGTCTTTACTGGCTGCTTGTCAGCTGAAGTCCTATCAGGACTTAAGTTCACCACACTACATGCCCCAAAATATTTTCCATAACATATAATGCTTTTTGGAGTTAATTTCATATAAATTCCTCTTTTTTTTTTTAAGGTGCTGTCTGAGTTTTGAGGAAAGAACATCAGAGCTGATGATCGTGATCTGCTCATGCCAGCAATGATGTCTAGGATCAGCAAACTGACACTAGCAGAAACACACAGAATTAAAAAAACCAAAAAATCCCCAAAGAGAAAATGAGTATTACATTTCAACATTTTCATTTCAACATACATGTTTCAGATATTTGAAACTAATATTTCCTGGACCTTTGCATATGCATCTGTGACTGGTATATAGAAAACCTGGAAAATCAACAAAAGGAACCAGAACAAATTAATAATCCCTTCCCTCAGCAAATTAAACTTCACTCTGCTAAATTAGTTGACCTTCAAAGTTTGCCCCAGGGGAATCATGTAAGATTGGAGGGTTTATCTGAAGAAACAAAGATGAAAACAGGGATGAAGAATGTGAGGTGGCTAGTGGAGTAGATGGGCCTGGAAAGGTTTGTTTAGTTACCTTAAAAAAGTTCATTAGAAGGGGGAACTACTACCACCTCTGCATAAAGGTAGATTTTGTCATGACGTCTTATTTACTCAGAGGGACTTATTTACCTCATGTGTGTAGAGAGGAGAAGGAAATATTCTTCACAACTCAGCACAAAATGTGCTGCACCAGCTTGGACAGGGAATCAAAAGAGAAGGCAGAAAGATGCTGTTTTTCTCAAGATGGTGCAAGCTGAGGTAGAGTGAGGTTGTTACTCAGCTAACACGAGCAGTCTGCAAAGTGGACATTATTTCAAACCACACCAGAGACATGAACTGAGATGATGTGGATGTCTAAGAACTGTAGCCCAGCTCCAGAGCATCTTCCCCCTGGTATTTCAATCACACTGGGTTTGTGCTGCAATGAACTCTTACAGTTGAACATCTAATAAGAAAAGAACTAGAGCAAGTAGTAGAGACAAATGATCAAGTAGCTACTTTAAAAAAAAAATCTTGTTAAACATGGAGTGTTAACTGTCATGCTGGAGTTCTCCTGCTCCTGCAGACTTACTGTCTTATCCCCTTACCAGAAGGAATTCAGTGCCACGCCATACAGACACTTCTGGGACAAATATGTGTTTCTGCTTATTTTGTAGGGTTTATTAATGGTGGTTATTGCTACACAATTTCTAAAATTTGTGATATGGTCTACCTGTATGATGTTTGATGATGATAATTGTATGAGTAGACAGATGTACACTAAAATGACTCCCACAATTTTTCAAACTATGAAAGTATACAGTTAGTCCTGACTACTGGAAAGATTCAGATGTGTCTTCTTGATAAGGCCATAATTTTGCTAACTCTTACAGGCAGATTCTCATGAATATGGTTCTTGCAAAAAGGTGATCTGACTAATATCTGAAAACACTTACATGCTGGTTGCATTGATGGAGGGCAGGAAGCGTAACCTTTGACCAGAGAAGTAATAACAGCGTAAGCTTTTCTAAAAACAAAACCTAGGGGAATTAGTGTCCCGTATCAGTCACAAAGTGCATTTAGGGCTCTCTATAAATCTCGCTGAAGCATTTAATGAAATGGTCATCTTCCTGTGTAATTTGAAACGGATGTGAGAGTTTTGCACTGACAATGAGGATGTTTAAACTCCCAGAGGACTAGGGCTAGAACCAAAAGAACGTATGACACTGAGGAGTGGGGGGGCTTTCACGGGCTCTGACCTGGTACCTCAAACCCGTATGCAGGACATCAATGTCTGGAAGAGCAAATGAGAATCAGCCATGTCCAGATAGGATCTCCAGCATCAGCATGCTGGCTAGGGCCACCTACCTCCAATCACTTGGAAACACTCAGGAGAGCAGGCTTATGGGGTCTTTTTAAAAAAATACATAGGTGTTTCCATTTTGTGTGTCCTTTTGTTTTTAACACTCCCCATATATATCACAGTTCATGGATCAGAAGATTTTTCTGGCATGTGAAAAGTTTAGATTCAGTTCCCTCTACCCCTTCATCTGACTAATTAAAAAGCTATCTGCTCTGTTTCCAACAGAGTCTCTCCAAGGAGCATCAGAGAAGGACTCCATCCTAACAATGCTGAGGTATCCTCACTGGCTCCTATAGCGAATGGGAGTGGCTGGTCTTTTTTCTTCCACTGTATGTACTGGTACCAGGCATCACTGTCTCATAAAAAAAATCGCTTTGCAGGCTCAAGTCCATAAATATTAGTAAATAAGGGATGGACCAATAAACACATTGTAAGTTGGCTTCCATTAACTAATTAAAGATGGCTTATTCTAATAAGGTGTTTCATGTCAGCTAGGTTGTTTCTTTCTTTATTTGAGGAAGATTAATGGCCCAATTTTCTACCTAACTTTCATCACGATAGTAAATTTTTATTATGATTTTTTATTTAATGTGCTTTTATAATGATTTTTTAATCATCATATCTGAGCTCCCCTAATGTGAAGCTTTTTTATGACCTTGCCGAAAATTTCTTTCTGATGTCAGAATCCCTGTGTGAGCAGGTGTTACATGCTTTGGCAGTGATAGAATTATTCTTTCATAGTCTATAGAAGCTCTTAAGCTGCCTTCATCCCCATAGCATCTAAACTCCATTGAGTAGCACATTAACTGACAAGAGTAACATCCATCATCTTTGCTTCATTCTCCTCTCCTGAGGAAGTGTGTATGTAGGGGAGCATATGGTTTGGGTGGGGTTTCCACTGTGTTTTATTTTTAAATGTCCATGCTGCTAGGTGTGTGTCTCAGAAAATTTTTCCTCTCACATGGGGCAGAGGCTGCAGAGAAGTTTCTAAAGGTCTTTCACTCCTGCCATTACTTATGCTTGTGTCTCCAGTCAGTCTCTATCTTGTCCAGAAGTGAGATTTATTATGACAAATGATCTCATCCAAGTGTTAAAAAAAAAAAAAAAGGGGATCCTTTATTAGAGCATTTTATACTGATGAAGTCTTTTGCATCTATAGCAGAAAGAGCTTTCCAAACTAAGGATTTTTTTATATGGTCTCCCATGTATGCAGTAACACTAGCAGCAGGAGCTATTACTCCTTACGTACATAGCCATCAATAAAGACATTCAGCTGAAGTTTTGCCAGTGAGTAAAGTTTGATGATTGCTATTAAAGACCATCCTTAACTTTATGGTTTACTTGTTGTTTTACTTGTTCAGCTTGATATTCTAGGAACATCTCCAGGATAAGGGGATCCTAATACTGATGGTAACGGAGTATTCTAGCTTGAGGTACTTAATCTTGGAGATCTGGACAGTCACTCTGTTATTAAGAGATGTCATGAAATCAAAATATAATTGCAGATTAATGTCTTGGCAATGTTACCATGTTAGCTTCAAAACACTGTATAGGTACCACTCCCTTACCACACTTTAAAGATGGATTAGGAAAGCAGTATTACTATCCATCCAGGTCATGATTATCCTGTGATTGTATCCCTTCATCTCACTCACAGTCTTACTTCTGCGGCACTCCTCCTCAGTCTTGGCTCACTGCCACTCCTCCTCAGGGAGAGGAGCTGCCAAGTCCTCTGGCACTGTCAGTTACCCTTGCAGCAAGACACAGCCTCAGATTAAACAGGAAACAGACCCACTTCAGCGTGCCATCAAATATGTAAATGATAAAATGCTCCTGGACCACAGGAGTTCTCACCTAATCTAATATGGTCAGTGTTAGTCATAGTCCAGTGAAATACCAACTCACACGATTTTGTTACCGGTTGGGATGAATTTATAAAGCTTCAGTTCTCAAACTCTGGTGATTACTTGAAGAACATAAGTAATTTTTTACATTGTTTTTTAGCCCCATGAAAACAGGATCCAGGCATATAAGGCATTTAAAACATAAATCCAATGCAAAATATATTACTTTAAAGAAAATGTCATTGTCTGGGGAGGGATAGAGTTGTGATTTCTGAACTCTCAGGTTTGATACTGCTGATGTTGCCAAGTATGAAATAGCTGTTGCTGACAGATCTATAAGGAAAACTTGAACTCTGTGAAATTGCTGTACCTCCCAATTTTCCCTGCTTTGTTTTGAGCAGGTCAGTTTTCCTCTTCCTATTTCACAAGAAATCCCCATTAATTATTCCCCTACTCTTGCCACAAAGCCACTTATACCATTTCCTCTTGGATTTCACTTTCCACCTCCTGTGCAATTAGGAAAGGGGTATTTATTTGTGCTCCGATTTCTTCCCACTACTGCTGTTCCGCTCTCTCCCCATCTCTCACAGCTCCTTCCTTTTCTTCTGCTGTCTGATTTTTCTCCATCCCCTTGCTCTCAACGTCAGCCCTCCTCCTACACCTTCTGCGCTCTCCCTCTCCCATCACACCCCTCCATTTTGTTTCCCTGTCAGCCCAGCAGCAGAAATCAAACTGACTAGCGGCCCCATCCCTTGTTGGTATTTCAGAGCTCCGGAGCCAGATCAATTTTGCGGTGCTGCTAGCAGAGGCAGGGGAGAGCTGGGGCACAGCCACCAAAGGGGAGGGAGCAGGGAGGCAGCACAAAGGGCGCAGCGAGGAGCAGACCGACCGAGGCTGCCCGGCGAGCAGGAAGGCGGCTCCGACACGAAGGGAGACGTGCGGCTCCATCCATCGATCACCACCATGCTGCCTTTCCCCCCTGCAAAGGCTGTGAGCAACAGGCAGCGAGTGCTGTGAGGGGATACATGAGCCTGAAATGCCTGCGTGCCTGTGGAGGTGCACAGGCAGGTCTTCCTGAATTCTTGTCAAGAGCAGGGAACGGCTCCAGGATTTTCCCCAGAGAGGACTTCTGGCAGGAACTGATATGTGGGACTATTTTGACGCCCGATCAACTTTTCAGTTCCACAAAACGCAAACTGCTCCCAGGTCTGGGGAGTGCACAGGGGCTGATTCCTTTGTCCATGAACACAGCATCTAACTTGCTACTTTGCAAATGTTGGGAAATTCTGAAGATGAAAGGAACAATGTACACTACATCTACAGTCTTGCAATTTTCATTTGGCACCAGAGAAGCCATTAAAAAGAGACATGACTTTCCTGTGAGCAACTACTTCCTAGAAGTTTGACATAACCTTTGCATATTACTGACCCAATAATCCAAAGAAAACAAAGAAAGAAGGGCTTTTAACTTCCCATGAGCTGTGACAGTGGAGCTTGCTGTTACCCTCCTGTGTTCTGGGGCTCTTCTAGTAGGGTCTGTTCACTCTGACCCTGGGGATCACTCTCATATGGGTGTATTTCCAAAACTTCCCATTTCTTTTTGTAAAGAGAACACATTATGTTGGACAGCCTTGGTATGCAGCAGCAAAAATACACATTCCTGAGAATGAATGTCTTGTATCCCACTGTGGGGAATACTGACTGAATGTTTCACTGGTATGAAACCCCTGTACTGTAGCTTACCATATCAAAGGCCATACACCCCATATGTCCCATAATCTGTTGTCAGTTTGTACACTGACTCAACTACCCCAATCTCTATGTGGTTTCAACCCCATTCAGTATGATGCTCAGCTGTCATTCACAACCACACATAGTCTTCCCATCATCTTGTTCAAGTAACCTGCCTACTGGACCACTACAGCAAAAATACATCAGGAAAAAGATCAAGAAAATGAAAATGAGTCAGAGGAGGTAACCAAATGCTTCCATTTATATCTGCGTTCCACTGGATATACACAAACCTGAAACACAGCAGCCTTAATAAAGAGGAGGGGAAATGCCTTCTGGCCAATACCAAATTAAGCTGTAGCTCTTGCTGTTGCAGAAGTCACACAGTATATTCTGTTATAATTCTGAATAGGAGGTGCTGGGAAATTTGCATTCAGTGAGTTAAGTTATGATATATATTCAGTTTACATATTGTTTTCTGTGGAATTCTCTGTCCTTATGTAGTCTGCAGGGAATCCAACCAGTAAAAACATCAGAATTGATTATTCATATAGGCCAATCCCAGTAAACTCCTCTTAAACCAGTTCTGAACTTCAAGGTTGCTTGACCAGGCTTTCTGGAGACCAGCACACAACCCTTATGGCCAAGATCAGTCCTATATTATGTGAATAATCCTTCAGAATTGAACCCTGGAGTAAGCAAAACAACCTGTTTTGGTGCTTCTGGACCAGTATGGAAAGGAAAGACTACAGAGCCCTTTAGATATTTCCAGACATTTCTAAATAGGAAATACTCCCCCCTACCTGGAAAGTCTGTGAAAACCAGGGGAACTTGACACAGGTCTTGCATTCTCTCTATTCTAACTACTGTCAGTATAAGCAGGTTTTTTGCCTAGCTTAGCTCTTTTGTATGACCTTCCTATGTTTGGATGAAAAAAAGCCTCAATTGCATGGGAAAATGTGCAGAAATATTATGCTTTGAATGGTTGTTTCTAACACAGTATAAAACTCTAGATGACATGAGAGGGTCTAAACCTTCCCTTTGTAAGAAAAAATAAACTATTTATTTTCAGTAGAAAATCCAGTAATTTTTAAGGACAATTCTGCTGATATAGCCATATTACAAAAATGTTACATTTATTTTTGCACCCAAGCGATCTTTTGACTTCATTGCCTATGCAGTTTGCAAAGTTTACATTAATATTAAGAGGGAAAAAATGTCATCTTTCTTTGAGCATACAGAGGAGTCTGAAACTATCAATGTATTTTCTATCACAGGCTTTTCTCTTTATCAAATCCTATTATGTCCCACTATCGGGACATCATAAATACTAGGGAGAATTTCCTACTCAGCAGTCTGATACATATGGTCATCTCTCTTCAGCTCAATGCAAGAGACAACAGAGTTTCTTCAGTATCATTGTAGTGAAATTATACTCCTGCTTTGTCCCCAAAGCAGCATGTTGACACCCCAAGATGCAGAGGGAACCTAGCCCCTAACTTACATTTATAGTAGATTTCTTTCTCTTTCCTGGTTGAAACCTACAGCCCTGGGAAAGTAAGTCACCTTCTGCAGACAAAAATGCAGGACTGTGCTAACTGGAAATATGTAGCCACCAGTAAACATAATCTTTCACAACACACAAATATGCAAGTGTTGCAATGTATCAACACTAACTTCTTTGCAGGGATACGGTACAAATGCACAAAGGAAGAGATCTCTGACACAATTTAAAGCTCACACAAAATGTCAAGTCAACCTATAATACCCAGACTTTATCAAATAGATATTTTAAGATGAAGTCTTCAATTCTGATTATGGTTGCAGTGTTGATTGGATTGCTCTCACTGTGGAGTCCTGTTCTGCTTTGACTGGAAAAACATTTTAGGCCCAATTCATCCTCACTGTCTCTAGCAAAATTAACATAACAGCTAGAGCCTGATCTTGGTCTATATTTTTTCCATCCTCATTTTAAAAAATACACTGTATTTTAGAGATAGCTACTTCCTCTATAAGACATAGTCTGATAATGAAAACATCATTAATCTATAGTATGGAGACAGATAGATCTTTGACAAAACATCTTGTAAATGGCTCTAACAGAGTAATATTGACTGATTCTGTCAATAGTTAGGAATTTGTTGCAATATCACAGAATTATAGAAGAGTTTAGGATGGAGGGGACCTCTGGGATGTCATCTGATCCAGCCTTGTGCTCAAAACAAGTCCAACTAGATGGGGCTGCTCAGGGCCTTGTCCAGCCAAATTTTGACTGTCTCCAAGGATGGAGACTTTACCTCTCCGGGCCCCTGCTCCACTCTCACAGTGAATTCTTTTTTTCTTACATCTAATAAAAATTTCCCATGTTGCAACTTGCATTTGTTGCCTTTTGTCGTATCACAGTGTGCCTTCAAGGAGAGCCTGTTTTCTCTACAGTCTCTGATCATTGTAGAGAGCAATAAGATCCCCTCTCACCTTATTTTCTTAAGGCTGAATATGCCCACTTCCCTCAGCCTCTGCTTGTATGTCAGGTGCTCTAAAGGCCATCTTGGTGGACTCATTCCAGTACACCAACATCCCTTTTGTGCCAGAAAGCCCCAAACAGGAGACAATACCCAAGATGTGGTGGGAATAATCACCGCCCTTGTCCACATGGTTACAATCTTGCTATTATGGTACAGTATGCTGATGGCCTTAGTTGTCACAAAAACACATTGCTGTCTCCTTTTCAGCTTCTTGCCTACTGGGATCTTTAGGTCTTTTTCTGCAACACTGGTTCCATTGTCCAGTCTGTATGGCTGCATGGGATTATTTTGTCCCAGTTGCAAGACACTGTGCTTGCCTTCACTGAAACCCATGAGGCCCCTATCAGCCCATTGCTTCAGCCTGTCAAGGACCCTCAGAATAGCATCCCTGTCCTCCAGCATACTGACCGCTCCCCACAACTTTGTGTTGTGCACAAACTTGCAGATCATGCCCTCCGTCCCATTGTCTGGGCTGTTAATAAAGATGTTGAATGTTCTGGCCCCAGTATGAGTCTCTGAGGGATGCCACAAGGAATCACCTGCTAGCTGGATTTTGCACCTCTGAACACAACCCTTTGAGCCTGGTGGGCCAGCCAATTCTCCTCTTGCTTTAACATCCACTTATCCAGGGCAAATCTACCGTTTTACCTACAAGGATGCTACAGAAGACTTTGACACAGGCCTTATTAAAGTCAAGGGAAACAACATCCACTACTCTCCCCATGTTCACATAGCCAGTCATCTTATCAGGTCAGTCAGAATTCCTGAAGATCAGAATGACTGTTCTTGTGCTTTGAAGAGGTTGTCCTTGAAGATAAAATATTAATGTAAATTAAATATATATGTATATATTTTGAACACTGCTTAAGAGTGTACACTTTCATCTATCATATTTAAATAATTAAGAATTGGAAAGCATACCCTAAGGAAGGTTTGCTTGGTGCTGGGTATTTGACTAGTGTGCTTGGTACTATATACTGGTTTCTCATTCAGGAAACAGAAGTGGCACAAACAAAATCAATGCAAGCTTGTCACCAAAAACCTGCAGATTCATACTGTCTTGGGCAAAGGCAGTTTCTTTTGGGGACATTTCAGCAACATTGCAGGTGCTGACAGCCACCTGGAAAACAGAATGATTGTATAAGCTTTGAGCAGTATGAATTGCAACAGGAATGAATTGCAACAAGAATGAATTGCAAATCCTTAGCTCTTCCCCACAAAAGGGGCACTATACATGTGAAATTAGTTGAATGACAGACACCGTATGCTACATCTAAGTGCAACTGAAACCTACATTTTTTTTTATTCCCCCTCTCTCATCGAAACTACCTGTAGGGTCTTTCAGAGGTTTGGCCTTTCACTTGTGTTGAGACCTCATAATTACAAAGCAGATACTGGTCTGAACGTAAGTTTTTGGGAAATTATTTTTATACAGAAGTGTTTTTATATGGTGTTGCAAAGAGACTTCCATAAAAGAAAGATGTTTTTAGGAAGTGATTTGTGATCAGTGCGAAAATGCAGTTAAAGCATTTGGGCTACTCTATCCCACCTAGGGAGCGCCTGTCGCTTTATTAGAACAGAGTGACATAAAAGAATTTGATAATTCTGTCATGAACTACATTATTTCTGATTGTGATAAAAATCATAGACTGCTTCAGAAATACCTGTGTGAATCTGGGCACTAACTAGACTCTGAACAATTTGCCTTTCAGCAGGACTGTTCCTCTGATGAGCTCCAGGCCACCTGGGCAGAGCTAGTCCCCTGCAACACATCCAGCCGATCCGTGGGTTAGAGTGGGATAGCCCATGGGGGCCCCCATCTGAAAGCTGGACTTTCAGTTCCTAACAGAGTACAGATACTTTGGAGCACTTCACATATGTACTGTAAGTATAAATAAAACATGAAGCATGCTATGCTAGCTCCAATTAGGAGCAGCATCACACTTCTGTGAAATGGAACTACATTACCAAATAAACCATGTGAATTTTCAGAAGTATCCAAGAGAGACTTTTCCAAATATTTGCAGACAAACCAAAGGGAAGACTAAACAACATAGAATGAAAGTAATGAAATGATGGTCTACCTCTTTTTTGCTAGAGAAAGAAAGGTTTAGAAGGAGCGGCAGCTGTGATTACATGTAGAGAAAAATTCCAGCAGTGTGGTAAATTATTAATTAATATTGATGCACTATCAATCAGCATAGTGCATTTACGAAGTATTCAAAGTTAGAGAGAGAGTCTGATTAGCAGTCTAGAGGGAAGGCCATTTGAGAAAGCATGGCAGAACCTTTGGCTTAGATTTACAGTGGTATTTATTTACAGATTTTACGGGTGGCATTGAATCTGTGCATTCAGTGGTTTCATAAAGTTAGTTACTTGGTACATAGTAGTGAAAAAGTAAATCTGACCAGATATAATATGTTTTTCCAGATTGAGCGTAATGGAAATGCATGCACTGGCCAGGGAGAGGAGTTGCCTCAGATAAATCCATCACACCAGTTCCAGAGTTGCTCATTTGATATAAGAAAATCTATAGGTAGGTTATTTAGCCAAGTAAATATTGAATTTCTATTCATCCCAATAAAACATATTTCTCTCTCTGCGCAATACAAAAAATACACCTACTATGACAGTTAAAGACTCTAGTGATTTTGGGCATTATGTTAACAGAGATCCATGTGCATACCCATTTTCTCCTGACATGTTTTGTACAGCAACATAGATTAATTAAAATAGTTTCAGGAGTTTTTCTACAGCATTTACAATATTTGGATTCATCTTTACACTTATTGAAAACTATAACTTTTGACAATATTTAGAATGGTCATAGTGCCTAAGTTTCAAAATTGCATTTTTGGAGTGAGAAGACTCAGCCACAGATTAAGTTTTACTTATGATGACATGATTTCAAGAAATAAATTAACAATTTATTGTTCTTGTTAGAACAATGTCTGATGACAGGCACTTTTCTGTGGTGGTTTGATTCATATTGTTTTAATGCCGGTCGTCAAAATCAACTTTCCTCCTTTTCTTTAGCATTGCTGTAAGGGTTAATGCCTACATTATGCAGGTTCATTCACATTTCCTATTCAATCTCATTGAGAGGTTAAAAAAAAAAAGTAGATTTGAAATTGTAATTCAGATTTCATTTTAAACTGCTTATCTCTGTTCGCCTTCTGATTAAACATAATTTTTTTGGAACCAAAATGTCACATTATCTTTATGACCACGCTCTCCATCAAAGCAGTAAAAGCTTGAAGGTTTACTGCAAAAAGGGTTCCCCTTACTGGTGACTCAGTGTACTACAGCACTCAAATCCTCAATATGGTTTTAAAGCTCTAAAATGCTTTAACCCAAAGCAGCTGCTGGTTGTATGTCTTGATTTGAGGATTCCTCATGCAGTCTTTCTTCAAGGCTTATGCATATGTTTAGCAAACACACGCCAAATCATCAATAAATACTGGCTACTGGATTTGCAAGTGTCCTTATGATATTTGGATACTTTTCAATAAGAGGGACATGTCTGTGCATGCGTGTTAGTACATAATGTTTGCTTATGCACTAAGATACCAGTCACAATATTTACAGCTATAATATGTATACGTTATAGTTATATAGGATGGTTGGAAGATTTTATTGGCATTTACATAGAGTGGCTACAAAAATGAGACAGTGACAATTACGTTAGTCATCCCACAAGTATCACTGAAACCGTTATCCCCTGCCAGTAAGCACACGGCATACAGAAGCCTCATGGATTCAGAGAAAGGGTGCTTGCAAGTGCAGAGGAGGTCAACCCTTCAGCAGTGAATTTTCACACTGTCACACAAAGAACCCCACAGGGCAGAGCTCAGGATACAGAGCTGTACAGCTAATCCTTCAAGAGTGTCTACCCATTGCTTAAAACAGTTTTAAAAACTCATGCCACTCATTTTTGTTAAGTCCTGATAGCTCAGTATTTCCCACGGCTAGTCACACTCTACCTTGCCAGAATCAGGAATATCCTATTTCTGTTTTTTAAAGAGGCCAGAAGAAACACTCTTCTGCTTTCCATCTGGAACACTGGAAGAGATGTTCTTCCATTTCCCACAGCATGCAAGTAGGCACTTTACACTGAAATTTATTCTGCCAGTATGGACACATCTAGAATAACCAGAGAATACAAGGTGGGAAGGTCCGTAGTTCTACTTCCTCACACTGAAGGTAAAGAGGTAACCTTAATCTGGAAGGCTGAATTAAATATGGCTGCTGCAGTCAGATCAAG
Source organism: Strix uralensis (assembly GCF_047716275.1). Classification (NCBI taxonomy): domain Eukaryota; kingdom Metazoa; phylum Chordata; class Aves; order Strigiformes; family Strigidae; genus Strix; species Strix uralensis. The sequence goes on along the minus strand of NC_133977.1, from coordinate 20,597,813 downwards.
GGCTAAGAAAACATCTCAGGTGCCCAGGCTAGCCAGGCTCTTCTGTTAGGTAGTTCTTACCATCACAGGGTTAGTTCTCAGCTCTGACAGTGCTGGAGGCTATGCTGCAGCATAAAATGAAGTATACTTACCACCCATCAGCACTGAAGGGCAGAGCTACAGCCTCTCCCACGTTTCCTGTCACATATATTGTTTGCATATGCCCCTATACTATTCCCTGCTACACAGGCAGTCGCGCTTTCATGAGGTCTCAGAAAACTAGCTTGGCAGAGAAGGTTCCTTGCCCCACAAGTGCTCTCCTGTGGATAGGGTACAAACAGCTTGCCTTACAGGTGCTCTCCTGAATGATTGCTAGATTGCAAAAAGCAATCAAAAAATCCCAGAACATAGCCCTTCACTATCCCCTCCATACAGTTCACACACAGGTACATGCCTCAATGCAGGCACAAGTCAACCGCCACCATCTTCCCAAGACAAGTTCCCAGTATAGCAAAAAAAAAAAAAAAAAAAGAAAGGTGAAAGAGTGGTGGAGCAGGGATGAGCATGTGCTTGTTAGGTGTTGGAAGTGTGGGAAAAGCAAAACAATGAAAAATCTGCAAAACACACATTTCCTTGACACATGGTGCCCAGAACAAACACAGGACGGGACGAAGATCCAGTGATTTGTGTTTGCTGTGGCACCAAGGAGGAATGCGAAGCGAGGTGGAGGCCACACGGTCCCATTCTTTCACTTATCTCCTTCTCAAGGACTGTTTTGCAGTAGTCTGCCACCTTGTCTCTCACCCTTCCTCTTCTCCCACAAAAAACAGTGCACCCCTCACACCAAGGAACGTGCTGTGTCGTTATTCAAGAGATAATGGCTTGACCACAGTCCCACCTACTCACACATACATACTATGATAAATACTACCCCAAGTTTGTACCTCATTTGGGAGGACGATAATCCGACACCAAATCGGAGGGACAGATCGACGGGTTTGTGCGCTCGCCCCCCTGCCGAAGGGATGCCTTTTGGTAAGATTTGAGCCCTTGGCTACGCCGAGTGATTATCCGGGAACTTAGTGTGTGTGTGATTGCAATCATTTTTCTTTTTGTGTGTAGTGCTATATAACCAACCTGCAGTTTGTGCATTTATCACAGACAATCTTAAAGATTCTGTAAATGTTGCATAAAAAATAAACCGTACTACTCGTGAACCTGACTGCTTCTCTTGAATGCAACTGGACCTACAGCATACAGGCTGTTTGTGCATCCGAGTCAGACCTACAGTTACAGCCCTAATTGGCATACCTATTAAGAGATAAGTCCAGCCACGCCTAGCCCCTCTAATCTCTGAGGATTGGCTAGAATGCAAGGGGATTCATCTCTTACCAAATTTAACCTCACCTTAAATGCAACAATGCTACATCCCAAATCACTGGCATCACAGCTAAGTTTAGTTCTTGCTAAGCAGTGAATGGCTGTTTTGATCCTGATTGCAGCCCATGCCACAGCCCCAATGAGGCCACAAGGCTTCCTGGAACTTGACTGTCACATCAGGCAAAGCTAGACAGATCAGGGCAATCCCTGCTGCCAGAACATCCCCTGATCAATAATCCTGCTTCCATGGCTCATTTTCTAATACCCCTTGCTGTGGTGGGATTTTTCCTTTTAAGTTCCATCTCCAGGTTTTTAAGACTTTCAGCTGTGGGGGTTGGGTTCAGAGGCTGTATTTTTTAACCATTTCCAGTTTGAGTGGAGAAAAGACATTCCTGTGTTTGGAGTATTTTTATTCTCATGCACTAGAGGAAGATAGAGTGAGCATAGTACCCCATTAATTACCAAGCTGGGATTCAGAAAATACATGAACTTCTTAGTTACACAACATTTCAAAATCACATTCTTATGGGAAGTTACTAAACTGTAGATTCCTGCCCATTTTTGAGGATTTCCTCTTCATTGTACAAGGTAGCAACAGCACTGGAAATCCACACTGGGTTCTAACTGGGCTAAAAGCTGTGAAAGCAAGTCAGAATGCTAGGACACTCCTATGAAATAAAACAAAGCACAACAGCCTGATGTTTCCTTTTCAGTAGTCATTACTGTCATCACTTTTTTGCCTGTGTTTTCAGGCAAAAAGATGAAACTTCTAACATTTCTTAAGTATCTCATATCCTGTACTCCAAGCACTAATCTAAATGAGAGTGCTGAAAGCTGACATGGGAATCTCCTGACAAGAGAATCAAGCTCCACTGAAGTAATTTTTAATCTAAAGCTGAAAAATCTTGAATGATGGTTGGTAGAAAAAAACTGTGCTATGGCTTGTTTTCAAAGGAAAGAGAATCCATCCTCCAAACGGCCAAGCGTCTGAAGCATCTGTCTGGCCAGGATGTACATTGTAACTAATTTAGGCATCTGCTTTTCATGATGCCTTTTTGGGCTTTTGTAGGAAGCAGCCTGCACTAATAGTCATGTATGCCATTTTTGGCAGTAGGCCTGTTTCCTTAATTAAAGTAATTTCATTCATACAATCAATAAACACACATTTCCTTCCTAAATATATCTTGAAAAAATGTTAATTTAGATAAAGAGTAATATAGTATTTGGCCATGCTATAATAATATTAAATCAATATTTGAAGGAGATTAGAGAACATCTTTGAGAATATCAATATCTTCACTAATGGATTAATAGTTTGTCACATACTTAACAATAACTTAAAAAAATAAATCAATATGTAAGCCATGTTAGAACAACTAACAATAAAACTCTGGGTTAGGGCTTCTTCTTTAGGTTCCAAATCTAAAAAAACCCAAAACACATAAAAGCAGAATGATGTAAATTAGGTTTACCTTGGTAGTTAGGACTTCCTGACTTTATATCAGCTTCTTAACATTGAAGTGTATTTATGCCCTAAACAGTTTTTTTTTTTTTTTTTAAAAAAGCATACTTTTAAAATGCAAATTAATTACTTTCACAGTTAACTAAGTTTAACTATAGGCTTGAATACCAAAACAAAATTCCTTTTGAGAACCTCTGAATTTCACGTTAGACCCCCCCAGTCTACTCCAAAGAGCACTTTGCCCTAAGCAGAGGCAAAGCAGCATATTAGCTTGCTCCTGTTTATCTTTTCCTGGCACCATTGAAGACTCTCCACCACGTGATAAAGCAATGACGGTCTGTGTGTTTGGCGTGGGGGTGCTACCCAGAGCAACCAGTGTGCTACCTCAGGATGGGCGGGTGGATAGAGCTGCTCTCTAAACCACCCCACCTCCATTCTACCAGCACTTCTATCAGAGGTGATTTCCCACCTCCCCTGCCAGGAAAGTCATATATCTCTTCACTGCTGAGATTTGAAGCCATAAAAAACAGCCTGCTGATGGCTGTGCTTTGCCCCCAGCTCTTTCACTCCTCCATAGCAGAGAAGCTCAGAGAAATCTTTCACCACAGCAACCATGGCGGTGGTGGAGACAGGCCTGTCAGGAGTGGGAGGCAAGGGGAAGAGAAGGGTCCCTGAATAGGAGAAAAAAAAGCTACAGCCCTCAGCTGAGGAGAGATGGGAAATACCACTGATGTGAAATACCAGTGCAGAACTATGCCTTTGCATAAAGAAATCTCTTCTTGCCTTCTCCGCTTCCACTGAGTGGACACAGACACAGCAAGACCTGAGGTAAAACAGGCATCACGCTGTCTCTCTCTGCCTGGTCCTTGCCGTTTCCTTCATTTCTCTCTGCACACATATACTGTAAGTACTCTGCACCCTGAGTTGTCTTCTAGCTATGTGTCAGCATACTTTCGAAGTCTGTGGTGGTGGCAGCCACGCAACTAGATCATGAAGAACTTTTCAAAACTAAACTGCCACCATTACAAAATACCCAGTTGTGCTTAGTGATGCTTGGATGCTCTCACCTGAAAGGTGAAAGTGCGAGTTGTTACAGGGATGGAGCTACCCAAAAGAGCGTGCTAGAGCAGGAGATAATGTATGACTCAGGGCTGCAAAAGCACAACGATGCCCAAGGCATTTATTTTGTCAATATAAGTCAAAGTTCATCATGCATTTTTGCCCTAATTCTGTGATAACCAAGAGATGTGAACAGAGACGTTCTGACAATCACTTTCAGCGTGTTCCTGAACATAAAAGAATGATGGGTTTCCAAAACACACTGCTGTGTTAAGGAAGGAGAATAAAGCATGCTCAGCATTAGAGAGTCCCAGTTACCTGAATAACGGACATTAATCACACAACAGGACACGCTTTTTCAAGCGGTAAGATAATACTTATTTCTAAGACAAATTCCCTAATTTCACATACGTCCTCGGATTTACTGAGAATTGACTGTTGCATGTGCATTCCAAGGGATGGAGTATTTTTGGTTTCATGGCCTAGAAAACCAATGAAAAACAAAACTATAATTTGGAGACCAATGTTGTGTCCAAATTAAATAGGAACTCCGGCTGCTCCAGCATCTCGTTAACTTAGCTCAGTGTTGCATATTCTACCAGCCAGTTGATTTGTGGGATTGTATTTGTGAGAGCAGCCTCCCTCAAACCACTGCACTTACTTGCAGGAGTAACTGCCCATCAGTGGGAGAGAAAAGCAAAATCCAGTTTCTGATGTATAGAAAAGCAATTTGGCAAAATACTTTTCAATAAAAGGTCTCTCTCTGCATTGATGTACCCCTTTTTCCTACTGCACTAGGTACGATCCCAGCTAGTTAATTTTCCTTTACTGAAACAGTTTCGGTTGTCTGGTGGGTTTTTTTGTTTGTTTGCTTAGGCTTTTTTTTGTTGGTTGGTTGGGTTTTTTTTGTTTTTAAATTGGTGTTGGAGGGGAGGAAGGCATTACATGGCTGGGCACCTCTTCCTTGCCCTGACTGGAGGGGTCAATTCTCAGAATAAGACTCTAGACATGGAGGCTTCACCCAGTGTGAATAGTTGGCCTCCTTTTGAGATTCACTCAGCAGTAGTTTCATAAATAGACAAAGAGTTAGTGAATGGCCAGGGATAAGCAGCAAAGTTCTTGTGCTGTGCTGCAGATTTACTGCATTTTTGGCTGACTACAGAAAACACACTATTTTAGAGTGTTTATAGGAAGCTATCAGAATTTCTTGTTCTGTATATTTTACATTTATTTGAAAATTAATATAGTCCACAGTGTATATAAATTTCACAGACTTATAGCTGGCAAATACACAGCACATGCTCTTGAGAAATACTGTAAAAAGTCTCCCAAGGTTTGTTTCTTCCCCATCTAAAATCTGCATTGAATGAAGCATCTGGTTGCCATTCTTAATTCCCTGCAAAGTGGCTCAGAAAAGACCCATTTCTCATTTCCAAAAAGACTACTTAATTCTATCTGTGTGGTACTGCAAAGTGAGCATAAATTACCCATTCTCTTCCTACTTATATTATTGTAAGTCAAGTGACTTCAGTGCAACTAATCCTGATTTACATCAGTGTAAGCCAGGAGAGACATAAGGGCTCTAAATTTCTCCAGTGTTTGTTTTCATACAGTATTTTCTCCTTCTGATGGTTATCCATTAGCCTATAAATCTCAGTAGTCCTAAACTCATTCAGCTCATTATTTTTTGAAGTGGTTTGGCCTATTCTTAGCGATATACTTGAGCCAACTCTGGCAGACGTATCTCCTGATCCCATTTCCTGATCCCATGAGAAGGCGCTAGTCTGAGGAATTTATTCCTAGCTTTATAGTCATGCAGGACCATCCCTGTAAACTGCCCTGATGACCGACTGTGCATGTCTTAGGGGTGCCCTAGGACTTGCTCAGCAGAGCGTAATATTTGAATATTTACATCCGCTATTTCTGTAACTTCTCTCATTAACCAAAGGTGCCAACTCAAAATCCCTGGTCTTTAGCATTTACAAACATGGACACTATTAACAGTAATGGTACCTATAAATATTACCAAAGGAAAGGACAAAGCCCATAGGTTTCTGAGGTACTCACCCTCCTCCTCACTGCTCTCTAGATAATGTTTTGACACCTGCTCAGTGAAACAGACATCAGATTGAACCTGGACCAACAATGTTAATCAATTAAGATGTCAGTTAAGAGATTGTTCAATACACTACAGAGAGAAAATGGAGTCTTAGGACTTTTCATCCACACTGTACCTTAGGAATCAAATTGCATACACATGAAGCAAAACATTAGAAGCATGATAACATCAGAATGATCCATCCCTGCCTCATCAAGCCTTTAAGCTATGACTTGTTAAGGGTTTTAGAAAGTTGATAACCCTCTCTTCAGTAGTTACAGGGCACTGTGCTTGCATCCAATAGTTTTTCATTATAGAGTGATATCACTAGAGATTTTTAGAAGTACTTGCTACTTTGATCAATTAATAACACCCATGTTTAGTCTTCCCATGCACATAGACCTCCCTAAAGTGACAATTGCTGGAAATAACTTTATTCTTGTATAGGAAACTGAAATTATTGCATAGCAAACCATCAACCTTACATCCCCCTGCTTATAGATTCCTAAATTATGTAGTAATTTTTATTTACATAGTTTATATGTTTTTTCCACCTGAAAGATTTAAAATATTTTTACAGAGCATTCTTAGAGCTGTATTACTTCAGCCTTCCAAAATGCTGACATACAATTCCTGTAAGAAGGAATTCACTACATTGTTCTTTGCTATCAGCACACCACCACTGAAATTAGACAGTGTTATTCCCTTTCTATAATGAAGCATAAGAAATTAAGTGACTTGTCTCAAATTATACACCAAGCAGTAGTGCAGTTAGGAATGGATTTTGGATTTCTTCATTCCCCGTTCTTCTAACACAAGCAGCATAGCATGATGAGGACACATGCTTTAGCGATGTAACCTTTCCATGCCATTTTACTTAAAAAAATTGTTCATTTTTGTCTTTGTGTAGGGTTGCTATTGAAAGATATCGGCTACAGTTCCACTCCAGAGACACTTGCCTGTCACCTGGTATGACAGGAAATTAAGACTGTACTTATAATTCACAAAGTGCTTTGGGGCTTCTGTGGATCAAAGGTACCTTGGAAATGCAAAGCGTTTAATAATTTTAACCGAACAGCTTAGCTTCAGAGTTGTTTCTCTGTAAGTAATAAATTAGCATTTCCTCTCCTAGTTGCTGTCTTTTGGTCTCTGCTATCTTTAATGTGAATTTGCAGCTGTCAAAATGAATAATATGCAGCATCAATTTAAACCCTGCTTTTCGATAAGTTCAGCGTAATAGTTTCACTTTGTCTCGATTCTGTTGATTGCTATTAAATTCTAGATTGTTTTAAATTCCTTGAGACCATCTTGGAAGTATCAATTATAGACTGTAGGCATTTATTAGAATTCAGCTTGAGATAGAGCACTCTCATTTGGCTGGAAAACATTTCTTTCTATTCTTTGCACTTAATACAGAAGGGGCCATGGAAATATAATTTGCCATATAAGGAAGTAGAGTGTTTAAAGAAGAAATGTTACGGATTGTAGAGATTAAAGAAAGAAGAGAACCTTCATAAAGAGCATGGATGGAAGTGAAGAACTACACACAACTTGCTTTTTGTCCATCTACACAGTTCATGACTGGTGAAAATCACTGGAAGAGAAGTGATTCAAGAACATGAAGCTCAAAAGTAACATGACTCTCCCCATTCACGAAGTAAACTTCCCTCTGACTTGGAAATGGAAAATGAAGTCATCAACTCTTGCAGGTCAAAAGATTTCTAGAATAATATGGCTTACAACACGCTCCCTAAGAAATTTGTTATTTCTGCATGACTAGATGTTCTAGTAGATCAGTGCTATGTATGCTGTTTGACAGTAAAATCCCACATAAGCCCCCTCACCCTTTTTTTTTTTTTCTTTTAACAAGTATGTGTTCCAAATTTTTATTGATACTCAGAATAAACATCAACATCCATATTTTTTCTCCACTGAACACAGCTGACATGCAGGCACTTTACACAGCCTCAGCTATTTACACAATACTTACATAAAAGAGATCCTTGTCCCTCTGTTTTGCAACAAAATAAAAATGCTTGTATCACTGAGATCAGTATTAGAAATGGACTAGGAAAATAATGCCTAGGAAGAGATTAGGGTTGGACTAGAGTTTAAAACTGAAACTGGAGTTAAAATTCAGCCTGGATGATACAGAAATCTTCTTGGCTGTTCTTTTGAATTTTTGTTCAAGAGCATAGATGATCTCATAAGAGCATCTGGAGGGTGTTTATAGTGTGCTTGACAAATATACTCACAGTTTCTTACATCTTATTTGTTACTTTACATATTCTCTATCTACAAACTATCCAATATGTGAATGTTCATCTGACTTGTATGCAAATATTAAGCAACCATTATCTAGGCCAGATGAAGATATTCAGTCTTTTCTTTGTAATCTACATACTGCTTTTAAATTCTTCTTTGACTTTTTACACTTAAATCTAAACTTTGTATTTTCTATTAATTATTGCAACTGAAGTCATCACTAATGTTGATATACTGATTACTAAGTCTTCTTGATTAAAGCTCAAATGGGAACCAAATTGCTACCAAATGTGTAGTGGTTTCCATTTTTAATTTTTCTTTCAAGGATGCTGACAATTTCAACCAGAAAGACTTGTTAACAATTCCTTACTGCTAATAGGAGTCTTGAGTTTCTTACTTCCTTGATCTGGAGCAATACTGTTTATTTCCTCCAGACCAATAAAATAGGAAGGGTACAGCCTTGGCTCCCGGCCAGCTTCACCTTGGCCTTGATTCTAATGTTGCAGGTGAAACTTCATTATAAACATGGACAGTTATTTGTGCTTGAAGTTACATGTCTAAATTATCAGGTAGAATCACTGATGTAACCTTTGGCACAGGTGCAATCCCAGTATGAATCAGTCATCCTTAACATGATTAAAATGCGTGTACCTGAACACTGATTCTTAATAGCTGGTATTGTTTCCAATAAACAATGCACTCAGTAGTGAAAGAGAATAGGAAATTTTCACGCCAGTCAGCTATGTCAATTTAAGGAAATGCGTAAACATGAGATTTAATTAAACTGGAAAAAAGTGGTAAAAGATTATTACACTTCCAGAGCCCATGAGATGAAATGGATAACATAAATAATATATAATTATAGGTATAAATAAAGAGAGATGAAGAGATGGAGAGTGATAGAGAAGCAGCTAAAGATACAAGGTAGAATATAATCTTTTGCACAAAGCACTACATAAGCATCTCTGCTCCAGTTTTAACCTTTCCCTTACTGTTATCCACAGTCTCTTAGTTGTTTTCCCTATTTTTATTCCACCTCATTTTGAATTGTTTTTCTTTCCATTCTTATGATTTCAACCTGTAGCCCTTCACTACAGCACATTAAACCTAGTGTGGCATATGTCTTATATTTTCTAAATAATTTCTGTTTAAAAAAGTCTTTCAGAAAACTAACATTGAGATTCCTTTTTTCAGAACAATAAGCTGATCTGGCAGAGGACTTCTGGAGAGGCTATTTCATTATTAAACTGAGCCAACTACCTTAGATGGAAGTGGCTAAGTAAAAAAGGATGATTCATAAATAGCTTTGCATGCACACAATTCAAATCTGGGGCTTCCTGCAGTGATGGTATTTATTGTTCTCCAATCTAAGCATTCATGCAAAGGGTAGTGAATCCAGGAAACTGAGCTTGAAAAGTCATTTTAGATTTGTCCACTTTTTTGCCAGACACATTCTGTTTGGAGCCTTTGTGCATGGTGGTAAGAGGCGATTGCCTTCCCTTTTGCTTTTTGTCTCTCCCTCCTCACCCCACCACAGCAAGTAATCAAGCTGTGGGAGAAACAAACTAGAGTGGACAGAGTAGGAAGGTTTCCTGGAGAGACAGGGAAAAGAGAAAGGTTTGTGTTTCTACTTCCCTTCCTAGTAAACCATATTCCAAAACCACTGTGAAATCTCTCACTTCTTTGTGAAGTGCAGAACTAGCCTGTGCTCTGCCTGCCACTGGTGCTCAGCCTCAGCCCAACCTCAGCACCTTCACGATGCAGCCTACTCTTGTGCTTCCTTCACGATGCAGCCTACTCTTGCGCTTGAACTTACCCAGGACCGGTGACCTCTTCTCACCAGGAACTGGAGTGAGCCCATGCCTGGTTGCAACAAATGTCAGAACATTCATGCTACTTATGTTCCCTACAATGCTGATAGGGAAGATGGAAAAATTGCATGTCATCAGGACTATTCAGCAGTAGAAGCGTGCTTTATTCAGTGCCCAGACATCCAGATCTACACTGACGTCAGAACTGCAATGAGTCCCAGCACACTACTGGAAGCTGTGAGGTCTTACAAAGTCTCTTGACTCACAAGGGCCAGACTGCTCTCCCAGACTCTACTGGGCACAGACACAACTGGAGAAGCAGAGCAGAAGCCTCCTTCCAGAGCTCCTGGCATCTGTACCCCCCTGCCAGGTCAGATAAAGCTTTATGCCACTGGGAACACTGTGGGTAAAAGTTGGGTTTATTGGGTTGACATGACACAGGCAGCTCTGTTTTCCATAGAAAAATCAGCAACTGGAAACTGAGCAGAGTATTACACAGAGCTGTAATGCCTATGTACACTACACAACATTCATCATTGCTATTGAAGACTGACTGGGACCATAATAAATACATGACTATTTGATATATGTCCTCAAAAGGTCATCCAGAAGCATATCCTGGGAAGCCCCTCCTGGCATGAAGTGCAAGACCAGCCAAATTGTTTTAACTTGCCAGTATATTTTTAGAGTTCATTTAAAACATTTTGTCATGTATATTCTCTTTTAAAGAATGATACATCACCACTGACAGTCAGTGCATACTGTTTTCATAGCCTAGCTTTCATAAATATTATGAACAAATATCACAGTGGTATTGTTATAATGAATTACAGTGATGTGTTTCTTGAGAGAGTGCCAATGACTGGTTTATATCCTCCGTGATGTTAGTGTCATAAGAAACGTGGCACAAATCTTTTCCCAAGGTTCAGCAGTATCTTTAGGCCAATAATGCTACACATTTTTTTTCCTTTTTTTAAACAGTTTCCTCTGAACATTGATGTATAGCCTTTTAAAATTTTATTTTAATATGGTCAATGATCTAACAACACTTATTATGTTTGAAGTTCCTTTATTGTAATCTGGAAATAATTTTCATCTGACTCTCACCAACAGCCAAACATAATAAAATATGTGTAAGCCAAGTAATGTTACACAGAGGCTCTCAGGACTACATGAGGCTCTCATACAGTCGTACAGTCCTGCAGTATCAGAGTACTGCAGTACAAGTGGAAACAGAAGCAGTGAGCTCTTCCCATCTGCTGGTAAGTTATCTGGGAGGGAAAGAACACTTCGCAATGCTGCAGAGAACCCTCACCAGGTTCCTGTTTGCACACCTGTCCATTAGAGGCTGGGGACAAGCTTTGAGCTTTCCCTGGGGGTGCCTTGCTCCCAGTCACTGTGCACTGTCTCTGCACTAGGACTGGTGTCCTGCCAGCCCCCTAACAACCTTCCCAGATGGACTGCTTCCTTCAGGAATCATGTGCCAGCAGGCACCCTTAGAAAGACATGGCTGGATGAATGTGAAATTCATTTTTATAAGATCTGCGGGGGGGAAAAATGTCATATGTTTGCCAGCTGCTTGTCTTGAGATAGGCTTGTAGTTGGAGCCATTAAAAAACACAGGATTTTTAACTTTTTTCTTTTTCGTGGTTTTTAATCTAGCCTACCCTGTGAGAACAATAGTTCATTTAACTCCAGCTGTGTTCCACCACATTCATTTCAATAATGTTTGGTCTGCTGAACATACAGAATTAAGTACCTATGTGTTCTGAAGTGGCATAGATATTTTGTCTTATGCTTTCAGAAAAAGTTCTGCACACAAACATACGAAGGAGAAATTATATGCAAATGTATACCTGGCCATGGCTGAAATGGCAACATTTGCTAACAGATATACTGCACAATATGGTAAGTGTTTTTGTTAACATACAGAATAAGATATAATAGCAATTACCTTTGCAACTTTGCTGCTCTACCTTACACATTAAATGCTGCCTTCACCCATAGTGAAGTAACCCATCCATAAGAAATTCTAAATGCCCTCTTTCAATATCCCAAGGAGTTTTGGATTTCACAATGCACCTTTTGCTTCTCACACAAAGATATTTCTCATCAAAAAAACTAAAACCCAACCCCCCCAAAACTGAAGCCCAAGCAATAAAATTTCCAGAATGATAAGGAGATCAAAAGTAACGAGTGAAAACAACAAAATCTTTGCCTAAAAGAAGGAAAAACCCTAAGGGCCCCAGAGCTGCATTTTTTTAATTTGACAGGCATTTAGAAGTGTAATTGATGGGGCAGTTAACATGGCTCTTGACCAAAACAGTTCATATGCGATAGCAATGTCACATTTATAACATGCTAAAAATCATGCTAATCTGTATTTCATGAAAACACAACTACTTCAGAAAACAGGAGAATAAAAGATCCTGTATGTTAATAAATGTATTAAAAGTTTCAAGTTTGAAGTGCTATATTGTTATTTCAGATTATTTCTACAAATAAACACAAGGGAGACATTTTCAAAAGCTCCCTCTTCTCTGTTGCATTAGGCTATGCTACCTTTGCTACAAATATGATAAAGCAAATTGTGTACAGTCCAGGTTTACAGTGGAAACCAATTGCCTCCCACACCAGGGAGAGGAAAGACCAGGTCATTTATCAAAAATCACTAATGCCTAAAGCCATGGGTCACTTTTCAACCCAAAGGATAACAGTTTTTCCTTTCAACTACAAATTCCAGTCTAGATGTGCTTTATGATACCTTTTGAAAAGCCTTTTTGCCTAAAGTGTGCTCCAGTGCCAGTTACCCTTGTTTGAGGCTTCTTTATAAGAACCCAGAGCCATCTGCCTTTCACAGGCAGTAGGAAAGCTTGAAACAAGCAGAAGAGTTCCTCAACGCGTGAATTTTTTGCGGGCTGGCGTTCACTGACTACCCTTCTGGCACCTACAGCACTTATGAGTAAAATACATACACGCATGTAATTTGGCATTATTTTACCCTGTAAATATTGGTTACTACAGTAAGTCTGATGCATATGAAGCACAGAAACAGAGAAACACATACCCACAATGGAGGCGTGCCTCTATAGGTATTCTGTCTGCGCTCATAGGGTGTGGTAAACTCTAGAAAAGTGTGTGGAAGGATAGTGGCTGCCACAAGGATCTTGGAGTCTAGCTCTGTCATCAAGCCAGACATGCCGTAACTTGATAGTCTCTCCTGACAACGTTAACTGGTTGCCTTATGTTAGACAAGAACTTTAGGCACACCATACTGAAAATTAATCTTAGTATATCTGTAGGCCCCTGAGACAGCTTGGTACTAATTACAAAGCTTACATTTATTACAGGTGCATGGGGTCACTGTTGACATTTCAGTTCTTAATAGCCTTTTTTCAAGTACACACCAGAGCACAGCATGTCTCTGTTGTTTAGTGCCATGCAGGTCTCAAACCACCACTGGAGCCAGCCATCCGCCAGTAGTGACAAATTCACTAGTTGCATTTAAAGTTCCTACTGTATCTTAACAATTGCCATAGTGAAAAGCATCAGAAGTGATTACTTGGTTTTCCTTTACCAAATGACTTCAAAAAGTTAAAAAACTGCACCACATTACCTGCTACATGGCAGCAGTTTGAGGTGATGAAGTTTGAGTAACCTGAAGGTTGTGTGTTTCCCTCAACCCTGCAAAGCAGAGCTGAGGTACACTGACAAGACACAGTGCAAGCTCCCTCTGCCCTACTTTTCTTCCCTCTCCTATAAAGGACTATAATCTCCAGGACCTATCAGTCCTGCAATTTGCATGAACATTAATTTCTCAGAAAGATAGCAATTGTACCTTAGAGTGGGTCATCTCTTCAGGCTACATACCAGTTAAACTAAATGTCTATTAAAAAAAGAAAAAGCTCTCAGATACCAGCACGTGGTAGCTGTAAATACTAATTTATGAATCGTGAAGATATGAATAAAGATGAAAGTAGTGAAAACAGTGACTGAAAATTTTATGACTGAACATGCTGAATTTGATTAGTTATGATTAATGGGGGTCACATTTTGTTCCTTGTAAATAGTTGAGTAATTGCTGTAAATCCATGAAAATATTCACAAAAAGTAAAAGGTTTTAGCACAAACATCAACCCACCCAGGAAATGTGTAATGTGTTACTACAGAACTGTTCAAAAAATCTAAATTCTTTATGGCTTGTGATATTACAATCAATTTTCCCTTCAAGTTTCTGGCATCATCATCCATTTCTTCACCCAAACATGATCACAAAACATCTCTGTGGCAAATGCAACTCCAGCTCTGTGAAAATTATTATTAAAAAATCATGTACACATTATTGGCTAGTTTGAATTTTTACTTTAAAAAAAATGTAATCACTATGTTCATGGATTTAATAACATCACTGGTGTTTCAGCTAAATATAGCTGGGGCCAAAATGAGGACAGGTCAAGAGGCAGATCTGGAAAATGTCAGTGCTTGAACAGCAAAACAAATGTCTGCACTGAGTTTTGTTTGGTTAGAGAAAGCAGGAGACAATGTAGAGACCCACTTTTGTTATAGAGAAATCTCTAATGATGTCACACTCAAAACATGATCTAACAGTCTGCAGGGGGGAGAAGTGAAAGGTCCTGTTCAGTCTGTCCCTAGAGCTTGGAGACTGCTCCTCTGGCCCTGCCACCCACCAGGTTGTCCACCAGCCTGCTGGCCCTCAGTCAGGAAAACTCCTCACATGGCTTGTCATAGATCTAGTACCCATGAAAACTACACCTGTTTAGGCTGAGAAAGTGTTTCCCTTTTCAAAGCAGAAAAGTTTCTGCCACCTTACCTAAAGAATCCTCATAGGCTCTTCAGGCAGACTTTACAGTTAATGTTTTAACTCTGTCTCCAGGAACAGACTTCTTATCCAGAGCCCCCGTGGTGATTTAACACCCTCCCAGAAGTCCACACTTGAGTTCTTCAAACTTAAAATGTAACATGACTGCTGCTAAAAACTGAAGATGCAGCAAGGTGTATTTATCAAAGTCATTTCCGTATTTGATGAATACTGCCGAGCTGTGCAGGCAACATTATCGAACTGTATCTGCCTTAAGTTAAAAATATCAGCCAGCAAATGCCAGACACAGGGTATAAGAATGTTCCTTGTTGCTGCATATTTACTCAATCAACTCTGCAGACAGGAGCATAAAGGACCCACAGGGAATATCTTTCAGCTGTCAGGCAAAACTCGGGTTGGTTTGCTGAAGCACCAAAGGTGTTTATGTTCTGAAAGCCCTTTTGTTTGCAGAGAATCTCCCCTCTAATGAAAATCTGAAACATTTACATTGCTTTTAAATCTCTTCAGAGGTTTTGTGTTTTCTGCTTCCAGTATGGCTAATGACAAGTTTTCAAAGTAAATAAAAAAAATTCCTATGTTAGCAATGAAAATACATTTTCATTCCAAGTGAGTTTCCCTCTCAAAGCAGAATGTCCAACTTTATCCCTTGACTTTTATTTTCTTCACCTGCCTTGAAATTTGCCATAATTTTACCAAAAATGCTCCTTTCCATATTGAAAACCAGGACAATTTCCCTTTTTTCTTGTTCTTTGAAACATCTCTTTAAAACACTTTCCTCCTCAGTATTCTTTGATAGCGGTGAATCTTTGCTTATACAGGATTTTTATGAAATTAATGACTAAAATTAACCTTCATTTTAGTCATGAAGCTGATACAAAGATTCAATATTGTCTTCTTAAACCACAGGGTAAGTTTTAGTCACTGCATCCTCTCATGCTGAGGATGCTTCTGCACCAGAAGGGAATTGTCAAAGATAGGAAGAGTTAACTAGAAGTAGGAGATTGTTTTTTCAGGCACAGATATCTAGGTCTCTGATGTCCAAGAAGACTCCATGATAATGTCTGTCAGGTGAAAAGCCTATAGTCACTGTCCACTTTGGCACTGTGATATAAAAGGATTGTTGTGAAGGTTAAAATCAGACTGCTGAAAAGGCGCTGGGCAGGACTTCCATAGTAATATCCTCTAAAAAACCACGTACAAGGCACAAAAGACAAGAGTGATCCAGAGCGCCAGGGCATGGAGGTGATGACAGTGTAGACAGCAGGAGTTTAGCTACGCTGGGAACCAGGATGCTGTTCGGAACAGGAGAAGCCTGTGCAGGATGGATGGGTTGTCTGTTCATCATAAAACCAGCACATCGCTATGGAAAAACTAAAACAGACATTGAGATGCATCAAACCTAGAAGCAGGAGACAAGCCAATAAGGGCTGGAGCACTCAGTTCAGACCGAGGCAACCTATGAGGTGGTCATAACTAAAGTGCAAGACATTTCTGAAAGAGTCAGGAGGAGAGCAAGCAGCACATTTCAGTGAATAAGGAAGGGTAAATCAGACTGTTTGCCACATCAGCCAAACTTCACAGGCAACAGTAAGTAATGGTGTAAGGCCAATACTTGAAAATACTTCTACATTAATGCTAGAGGCCTAAAAAGTTAGAGAGGGAGCTAAAACAATTGGCACCAAATGGCAACCCTGATATAATAGGCTTCATGGACTGTGAGGGAAGGAGGATAACTAATGAGATGTGGTATTACCTACTTGATAGGAATGATGGAATAGGACACACAGGTCAGGGAGAGGCACTGTATGTGAAGGATATTATACAGTAGCACAGCATAAAAATATTATGGGGGAAAAAGAAGCACAATGGAATCCTTTTGGGTGGAAAACATGGATGTTAATAATAACAGCATAGCTGTGCCACCAACCCTCTGATTAGGGCAATGCCAGAATCACTGGCTCAGGAAAAGCTTCATGAAATTAAGAGAAGCTGCAAATTTAGGTCAGGTACAAATTCAAAGAGACTACAATTAACCTCACCAGACTGAGTTAATGCTTCATTAAGATACAGAAATCTAATTTTTTTGACACACAAATGCTTGCTACTTAAAAAAACATATTGGAGTTGGTCTCAGCTGGTGCACAGGACAACAGATATTAATGGGACAGGTGTTCTGCATTAGTGATTGTCATACACTGTGGCTTAAAGCTAGAAAAAGAGAGAAGGCTAAATAAATCTAGTGGCTATTCAATTTCAAGAAAAAAAATTATGTTAAAAAAATTAGCAATCATAAAAAAAGTAAAAACCAACAGCCCCTCTCCCCTCTAAAAACTCTGAAAGGGTTAGTTCAAGAGCCAACAAGTCTACGGAAAGCCTGATAGCCATGAAATACACTATACCAGAAACTTAGGTAATGTGTGTGACACAGACCAAGAAGAAAACAAAGCAGTCCAAACCCCTCTGTACGGATGGCTCAATAGGAAAGCAAAGGAAGCTTTCAAAGGCAGATCAGCATTTAAAAAAAACCCCCAACCTAAAACACAAAGTTTCCTGAAGTGAGGACAGAAAAATCCCATAAAATGAAGCAGCTCAAATGTAAACAGGAAATAAAGAGGGCCAAAAAAGAATTTGAAGAGTGACTTGCAAATGTTGCCCAAACTGATAGTAAAACATTCTTTGAACACATCTAAAGCAGGAAGCTATCTTGTGATTAGCGGGACCAGTTGATGACAAAGCCATAAAAAGGTTGATAATGCCACCACAGACGCTCAGTGGATTCTCATGCTTGACATACTTGTTGTAACACATAGGTAAGAAGTTTTTTTAAAATTTTATAATGAAGTTACAGAAGATTTAGAGAATGCCAATTAAAATCATCAAGAGGATGGAGCAGCTATCTCCTCTATGTAGTGTCTCCTATTCTACATAGTCTAGGACCCTTCCATTGAGAGGGGAAAGCTAAAAAGGAGATATGATCACAGTTTACAGTATCAGAAAAAAGTGAATAGCTGAAGGCAAGCAGGATCAAACAGAATAAACCCCTGCAATACTAGAAAAAGTAGTAGGGGACACTCTATGAAACTAATAGGAGACTGATTTAATTCAGATGAAAGTACTTTCCACAGTGAATAGTGAACCTCTGGGGCTTGCTGCCACAGAAGGTTGCTGAGGCAGACAGTTTCAAGTGGGAATGAGGCAAATTAGTGAGTAATGTGTCCATGAACACTAAAAAGACTACACAGGTATACGGCCTCTAACATTCCTGATACACCAGCTGTGATGCTGAGAGAGTATGAGAACAGACCATGGAAGTGGCCAAGTTTGCATGCTATCCCTACACAGTCTCCTACTGCCTCTGCTGGAGACAGAAGCAGGTTAGACTGATCAATGGTCTCATGCAGTCTAGCTTTTTTTTTTTTTAATGAACTTTTGCCCAGCTTCTGCATTTCAGCTTGTGTTATGTTACCTTTTTAATTTCTCAGCTAAACAGCCCATCCCATTACAGGCTGCATCATTCTTACCATTTCCGACAGATTGCCATTGCTTCTACAACTCAGGTACAGAAGATGTTCTGTGGCTGATGTATATGAGAAGTCTGAATGATTCATGAGTGAATATCCAAACCCAAAAGTGATATATACCATTCTATAGCAGCAGTTGTAGAGAAAAAAAAACATCTTGGTGTGTTGCAGATTTAATTCTTGGTATCAAATACTTCTGTTTTTAATAAAGGGGCCAGAAACTTAATTGTGAAATATGTTCAGAAAGTTATACTAGTATTGATTAACCAGGACATTGTAGAAGTTAGTATCCTAATGAGACCTGTTCTAAGAGTAGAAACATAAAGTAAAAGCTGGGAAACATCAGATCACAGTTAACAGGAGGAAATTTACTCTTCTGCAGAGTAATTTCTGCAGCTTCTAATCTACAGTGTTGCAAAGCATACAACAGCAGTAAGAATTACTGAAAAGATGAATACTCTATCCCAAAAGAATTGTAAATTACAGCACATTAACAGAAGTCACTTAGATATGGTCATTAGTACAAAAAAATAATGCAACAAGCAGCAGCACCCCCATTGTCCTTCACTAACAATCAGAGGAAACACAAACAGATTCCTCAGTGCACATGTACCAGACTCCCATCTGGAATATCCTGTATTTCCTTTCTCCTCAGAGTTTAATGAAAGGTGATAACAGATACTACAAATCATCAGCACAAGCTCACTTATTGGCTCAATGGAAATTCTGAGCAAAAAGATGTTGACAACAGTATCCCAACCATCTCTTTTTCTGATTTGTTAGTGCAGTACAACATACAGTCATCAGAGAGAGAGTTTTACAACCATTGCAATAGTGTTTTCTATTTATAACTATTGGAATGTGAATTTATGGTCTGCGAAAGGCTTCAGAGTTCTGACTGACAGCCTGGGAGTCTTTTATTTCATAAACAGTACATGATTTAATAAGCAAGAAATCAGGAAGCTGATTCTAAGGAATGAACCTACAGAAAGTATTTTTCAATCTGAAGACAACCATACTAATAAGTCTGAGGTTATCCTCTTCATGTTGTTACGCACAGATGCACATGTGTTGCTGTACAGAAACACAGCAAGTTGCAGGGTTTACACAAACTCCTAGAAGGGAGAAAATGTTAAAACAGCATGCTGGGGAGACAGCCGAATCAGAAACCCACCATAAGAAATAAATGACTTTTCAAAGGAAGCATAATACATGCTTTTACTAAGGACCATTTATTAGGGACTAACACATCGTTTATTTTGAGTGCAGCTTTGGAAAAAAATTTGCAAGGGCCATTATGGTTAAATCCAAAGATTAAATTACTAGTTGGAATTTTCAAAACATTCTGTGCTAGTTTAACCTTACTCCCCTTAAAGTCAAGAACAGGTTTTTCCAATGATTTTAATGGGAAAGGAACTGAAGCAAGTGGAGCAATTCTGAAAGTTCTGCCACAGAGTTACTTCAACTTTTCTCTTTACAGGAGTATTAGTTACATTTTTATGTGGATATCTAGACAATCTGAGCTGTAAGAGCTGGCTGAAAAGAAAGTTCTTATTAGCCCAATAGGTCTAGGAGTCCAACCAAACTTTAAAATATTTTGTTGAATTAACTTCATGCAAGAATTTAGTGATGGGTCATATCTTTCTAAATGAAAATACTGCTGACAGAATTATATTGTTCAACTTCAGAAGATCTCAATGAACATTACAATAATGTCAAAGTTTATACTTGCACAGGCTTTTTAGGTGCCTTACAAACATTAATACTTTTAGCCAAAAACATCCATGTGAAGTGGGCTATACTCATGATCACACCCCCCCCCCCCCCTTTTTTTTTGTTTAAATACAGATGAGAGAGAGAAAATATAGAGGCTGTAGCAAAGAAGAACTTATGTAGCCAATACAGTCACACCACATGGAAATTTGTGGTTTCGGGCCATTCTCCCACAGAGAAAAGAAGTTGGGGAATAGTTGGTGAGGAAAATATTGACTGGTGCAGGTCCTTGCTAGAAGATACCTTCCCGCCTGAAAACCCACAGGTTCCAGGAGGCTGGAAGGTGCACACTAAGCCAGCCAAGTAACCATTAAAGTACTGAGTGGAGAGAGCAAAGCAATCAGTCCTTGAAGGTAGGTAGTGTCTGAAACAAGATGGACACTCGGAAGAAAAGGTGAGCATGAAATAGTAACAGGAGCTTGGTCCCCTTTTACCAAGGCAGGGTGAGGTTCACCTAATTTCAGCCATCTAACAGTTACAGGAGTCTCATCTGAGCTGGCTGCCCATCCTCTCTTTAGCATTAACGGAGAGATCAAGGCACTGCTGGGGTGCCCCTAGTTCATCCCTCCATTTCAGAATATGTTCCAGGACAATAAACTGCAGGCAGCTGAAGTTGATGACATGAAACCCACCTTGGGAGTGTCAGCTGCTAATTATTTTAAGTTGGGGTGAATTTTCAATGAATGATAAGACCTTCAGCTAGCTCTACCCAGGACTGCATGTGGTCCCAGACAGCAGAGAGTTATACAACCTGTAACTGCATTGCACTAACATGCAGTTTTGGCTATGAACGTAATTTCTGGTTTTGTCCCATCTGCACAGAACCTAATGCAGTGAACACCTAACCAGTGCCCCAGTCTGTGATTTGGGCTCACATACACCACAGCAACTGATAAAATAATGCTACATTTTATAAAGTGCATACAGATCCAGGGTTAGAAATTACTAAAGGACATTAACAGGCTGCATTATTACAATTAGATTTAACTTCTTAAGTGAATGGCTGAAAAAGTTCAGTACTCAGTGTCACCAGATGTCCTTGAATTTTCATAGACAGACTCTTCTTCCTCCTTTCAAATTTTGTCTTGTATATGTCCTTAGAATACAAATGTCCACCACCACTGTTCATAATCGGTTGAACATACTATAGCTTCCTCATCTTTAGCTTTATACCTTTAGTTGCAGAAGTCAGTAACCGTGATGACACAACTTTTAAAAGTGCTATACTTGTTTTCCCAGAGGACACTGCTACGATTTGCAATGGAAAACCAACTTTGAACATTTTCCAAAATAGCAAACAAAAGTTACATCTGTCAGCAGTGGGAATAGATCTTACATTTACTTCTTAGGCAGAGATTTCTTTTGATATTATGGAGATGGAAGGGCTTGTTTTCTCAGCAGCTATTTAGAAATGTCATCCAGAAGTTTCATAAAGATAACCCTTAAAGGTACTACATCCCACACCTTAAAAAGAAATCTGTTTTAAAAATCATCCCTGAACTACACTTCTCCCTCTGGGCACACTACACACCAGGCTAACATCTGCACATCTGTTCTTCATACCTGAGTGTCTCTCAAATGAAGAAATATAGAAAATAAACTACTAAGTCAACAAGATATTGTATTACACTTTGTGGTTCCCATTAACTTAAAGCAATCACAAACTCCTAGAAATGAAACCCCATCATTACTCATATGCATTTAACTTTATGTAAAATTACAATTAAGAACCACCTAAATGCAACTGATAGATACCAAAATCTGGAAATTATTCAGATTGTGATTTGTGCAAGGCTGACCTGGAAAATGGGCAAGTGATATTCAAAATGGCTGCTACTGTATGATAGTAGCACAATTTTCTTTCCAGCCAGTTCAAGCAATCTATTCTGCTGCCAGTCTGTATTTCGACTTCTCTTCGTCCTACAAAGTTCCCTTACCTTCTGTCTTTTTGATCCCTTAGAATCCCAGTCCTCCTTCTAGCTTAATATCTTGAAAATATATGTCAGCTCATTTGTCTTTAGTTTGATTGCCTGCCTATTGCCTGCACACAGATGAACAGTGGAACAACACAAAATACCAACACAACAGCTAACATAAGGGAGAGGAAGTGTCCTCCCCAGTCAAGCCAAATATATAAATTCACCAGTCAACACTACATCAAGTATCTAACAAAGAACAAAATCCCCCAAAAAACCCACTTGAACTTTGACTTCCTTTCAACATGCTTAATGATGCTGTTTACAGTATTTTAGCGTGTTACCAGGTTTTAATACAATAAATGTGCTCAGCTACTGTTGTAGTACTCAGTGTTTAACCCTATGACACCCCTGGCCCAGTGCACGTGACTGCTGCCAACAGAACGCACGCTCAGGGAGTTTAAATCTCAGCAGTGAACACGCCTGAACGTTTCCTCTCTCAGTACTGCAAATGCTTGCAATAAATTACTTACAAAATATAGGCCTGATTCACTGCTGCATTACACCATTTGTACACAGCTGACTTCAACAGAGTTACACTAATGTAAAAGAGAAGTAGGGGAGGGGTGAAGCAAGCCCTGCATGCAGATAATTAACCATCTTTTTCATTGAACTATAATATACTTTCTCTATAAACTGGCAACAGAACCAATCAGTGTACACATTTCATTTCAAATACAAAGTAATTTTAGGAGCTAGCATTATTGTACTATTTGAAATATTCTCTGTTCTCATCAAATGATTCCCTCTGTAATTGATGTCATAAAGAATATCTGTGTTAAGCTGTCTTCATTTCCACAGTTTTCAATCCTTATGATGATCAATTATTTATATACAGACTAGATGAAAGGCAAGATTGTAATGACTCCAAGAGATTTAAGAGTGATATAATAAATCTTGAAAGCAGAACTCAAGTGGGTGATGGTAACAAAAGCCAGTACTGGACGATCATATTTTACTATTTTTAGAAGTTCCCTTCACCCCCTCTCCAAAAAGATCACCAAAGCAGCACCTCCTCCTGCAGTCCTTCCCCTTTTGTGCTAGCAATAGGCCTTCTGCTTCCCTGTGAGATCCCTGCCACCCTCACCCCTTCCTGCTTATTCTGCCTTAAAAAGGAGAAGCATGTGTTTGTCACTGTCCTTATCAATCCAATCATTTTGGCTTTGAGGATGACCTTACTGAGTGGCAGGGGAAATTCCTTGATCTAATTTTTTAACAAGTCCTTCTGTACAAAGTACATTAACACACCTTTATAACACAAACGATGACTCAGGGCTTCAAAGTTTACATGTGTATTCAAACTTTCCCAAAACATCTGGTTGGCTTTGGTTCAAGGTCACAATAAACATAAGCATTGTCACCAGTCAGTATCCACGTCATACGTAATTTTAAAAGGACATATACTTCTTTATAGGACTCTCATCAGATTTGAAAAAGTATATGACAAAAATAACAATGACTTTGATAAATCAAAGATTTGAACCCATGCTTCTATCTGCCTTCTTTTTTTCCACAATTCTCTAAAGGAAAGATTCAACAGCTAAGGGTCACCAGTCTATTTTCTGTGATCACACTGAACCATCAGATATGTCTAAGCGTGTGGGTTCTGGCCTGCTTCCAAGCATAGCTTCCAGTCACATTTAGGGACATACATCTCTATTAATTGTTCAAACAAACAAACCTACACCAAAGGATATCCTTTGGATTTCTCTCAAAATATAATAAAGACATCATCCTAGTCTTATGTGTTTTCCTCAGGCTTGCAGTAGTTCTTTGTAATGACCTGGACACATACACTAGGTATTAAAATTTCTAAATGTATGTTGCAATATAAAGTTTATAAATATACGTTGCAACACTGACCAATAATTTGGGCAACCGATTTTGGGCAACTGTAAAGAACTTAATTTTCAAGTTTGCTCTTCACTGCATGAACTCTAAGCTCAGTTGAAAGGTCTTCAGTTGGGCTGACAAAAACAAAGGATCAATAATTTTTCAGAGTTAAGGTCAAAATCTCTGGTTAAATATAGGGCAAATTGCAAAGCCTTTAAGTAATACAAAACTTCTGACTAGCATTTTGTTTCAACAAGCACTTCAGAATTTTATTACTTGTATTAAAAAGATGTACAGTTGGTACACCTTGCAACACGATCTTATATTTTGAGAGTGTACTAAAGGAAATGTTTCCTATAGTGGTAGACAAATGATGTGATTAAAAGATTACATATTTTAGGAGCAAGTTTTGCAGTAAAAAAATGGCAGTTTTCCTCAATTAAGACTCACAAAATATGCTCCTAATTGATTTGTATAACAATAAATGTGGCCATGGTTACAATTAGTGCCAAAGGCTTTTGCCAATTTATTTCTTTCTCTCCTTTGGGATTTCTCCTTTTCATAATACACTTGCAAGAAACAAGAACTCTTGAAAATGTCTGCAAGGAGTTAATTCTAAACGATAAAGCAATTCAGTCCAGAAAACAGCTAAGATTGAGCTTATGTCAACAGGTAGAATTTACAGTCCCACAAAAAGAAATGTTTAACAGTCAACTATTTAGCTGCAATAAATTAGACTTCCACTGTGTTCTTCTTATCACTGCGATCTATAGATGAAAAGCAGTATATAGTAGCTAATTATTAATTTTATTTATTACCACAGGCAGGATTTTCTAGTAGTATTCTGTTCCTTAATGTGAAACTAGGGATCAGAACTTTATGATGACCTGAAGCTGATTTCTTAACAGTTTCGATTTCCTGCTCTTCATAGTCACCATAAATCTTGTTTTCCTCCTCAAAACTTCAGATGTTTCCAACTTCTTATCTATCAGCCTCTAAAGTGCTTCCAGACTCCCACAAATGTTTTAGCAGACTCCACAGACTTGCCTGCCACTCTGTTAAGTGTCAGGCCATATATCTCTTTTGGGGGAGTTCCCCACTGAAGAAGCCACACCATGCAAAAAACATGTAAGTAGGGAGGACCCAGAGGCACTCCAGTCTCAGTTGTATTTAAAGTCTGAACCCATGCTATCATCCTAACTTGCCTAGCATACAAATTGATTGGACAAGCCTGTGCTTAAGCTCACCAGGCTAAAGAAAGAGACAGGCTTCAGCAATTCTTCTCTGTGTCTGCAATCCCAAGGTCAGGCAAGGCTATGGCCCACATCCTCCAGCAACGGTTCTATAGTGCTTTGCAACGGCATTGTATGACTGATCTCAACGTGGATATGTGAAACCCCTATCATGGGGTGCTTTATCCAAAACTTTGACAGCAGGGATGTCATCACATAGGCATTGGTAAGTTTCCAGACTTAAAACTGGTTGTCTTAAAGAAAAGGAGGGCAGGAACCAAGGAAGGAGAGCATGGACACTGGAGAGAGGGGTGGTGAGGAAGGAAAAGGAATTTGCAAAGACATGCTTCATCACAGCTTAAGCATTTGAGAACTAGAATCATAATGAACTATTTTGCATTTGCCCTATCTATGCTCTTTACAAACCACAGCCACCTGAACAGGTCAATAGAACAGACACTTTTCTGTTCAATCTGACTTTGACACTTGGTTGAAATCCCTTGGAAGTGTTCTCAAGCAGCAAAACCAAGGCTTCTTCCCAGCTCTGTGATGAGCTGTCAGGAATTGTCATACTTCTAGGGAAAGAATGGGGCAAAGTCAGAAGGAAAGGAAAGGGGATTTACAATGCTTACATAGCAGTTAGAGCTCCTTCTGTAATTCAAAATGCTAACAGCAGTGCAGCTCAGCAAAGCCATTCTTTTGCCCAAAAGTAATCTTTAAAAAAAAGCCATGTAATAAAGGATATGCTGGTACTGAAAAACAAGCAGGGTAACATGGAAGGACAGTGTAGTATGGAATAAGAAATCTTGTATGACACACTGGCTCCTCATGTGAAAAATGGTCTAAGATGCCATTCATTACTTTGGTCTGCAGTTCTTAAAGAATACAAAGTGAATATACAAAAGGCTTCTCTCCAACAGCATTATCCTTTCAAGTGTGGAGGTATGTTTGATTAATGTCTAGCAACCTAAGGGATAAGGTGTCACGTTTGTGTTGCATGAAATGTGAAATGACACAGGACTCATGGTCGTGTTTCCTGATGTGCTTTTATGTTCAATTATGTTGGTTTTTAAGCTGTTTGTTTTGCTTCTGCTGTTTGGATGGGCTCATGTGAATAGTTTAGTATTCATATCATGTGGCTTTGGTCACATGTGGCAGGGTTTATAGTATTTTACACATTCTTCTATAAATAGGTGCTGAGAATATCCTGCCTCATCTCTGCATTTGACTCCTAGATGCAGTATTCACAGATGAAACTCTCTTGTGTGAAGCAGAGCTGAATGTTTACAGATGTGTTTGACAGAGCTAGCTTTTCTACTAAAAACTCTTTCCAAATCATGTTTCTCTTACTAAAATGAGGGAGAGTTCATAAAATGGGAATCCATGTTTGATGGGAAACATGCTGCTAAGAAATACCATAATGTTGTGAAACACAGGAAAAAAATGTGAAGAACAGTTGTATGATGTCACTGGAGACATCTAATTTTGTAGAGGTAAACAAATCAGCTGCAACCCTGTTTATTTAGCTTTCCCCAAATCTAGGGCACCCTGTCTCAGTTGGATGCCTCACTAGGTGCAAGAATAACCGACTATTTTCCTCAAGGAAAACTGGATGCTCTCATATGGACTTTTTGAAAAAATTTTTTTAAGTGACCATTCTGTTCTACCTTCTGCACTGCCTGCAGTTGCCAGAGCTTCCTTCTCTTCTCTGACCTGTTTGCAACCCCAGGCAATGGAAGTCTGCTGGGAAGCACAGGAATGAAATGGCGTTCTCGGGATTCTTTCCCTCCCCACACACCCTAACGCGGCTCTTCACTGCCAATGTAATGGGTTGCACTGACAGTTATAAAATTACCCTTCTGATTATTTTTCCAGACAGATGCCACTAGGTTGCTTTGTTATATTTGGATACATTATTCTTATTATTTACTAATTCATATTTCTCAAGGGCAGGACCTGCCTAGGATCAGCAAAGGGCAGACAACTCTGCATCTCCTCTCAAGCCCCCCCTCCATTGCTGTTGGTTCTCACTTCATGCTGCTCCCTCCTTCCCCCTCTCCTAACTCTTCTGTGCCTCAACATTTTTGTCCACTTTGCCAAATCCCTCAAACATCTGCTTCCTCCACCCCTGCTCCTGCGCTCAAGAATGTCTCTGGCAAAAGTCTGTGACCAGAATGACTTTCCCCCTCAGAAACCTATTCTTCCCTCTTTTGGTCTCACCCCAGCAGAACACCTCTCCCAGCACAAATAAAGTCTCTGAACTGCAATTTCTAGTGACCTCAATTGAGGTCTGCTTTGCCTTTCTCTGCTTCCCTTTTCACTGCATAAAACTGTCATTCTCTCAAAAGCAGCTTGACAGCACATGACTTGGTATTCCTCTTACCAGTTTACCTTTGCCTTCAGTGATTACCCCCAAGTCTCTTCCACATAGTCTCTACTGCAGATATGTTTCCCTCCAGCCAGCCCATGACCACCTCCTGAACTTCCCCCTCAGGCTCTGGCTGAACTCTTTTTTACTCTTTTCTCTTAAAATGGAAATATAGAACAATCTCTTCCTCCTAAAACACATAAACAAAAAACCAACCACAGAGAAACACAACAACTGACTTCTTTCATCTCTAAGCTCATTCTGTGTTGTCAATACCATTATACAGAGTCTTTTTTTCACACCACTTCAAGATCCTCTCTAGTACGGCTTTCCTCCTCACATTTCAATAAAGATGCTGTCATTAGAGTTTCAAGTGATGCTTTCCTAGACAAATCTCACAGCCACTTATTCCCTTTCCATTCCCTCTATGTATTGTTATTTTCAACATTCTCCAGTGCATATATTCAAATAACTCTTTACCTCCTCACACTCTTAATTTCATTGACATCATCATATCCCAACTGCCTTATTTTTTCAACTGATCCTTTAGAAGGACCCTCCCATTCTTTCCTCTAGTTTTCTGTGGGACTTCTGTACCACATCTAAATTATGTTATCAATATATTTCAGCCCCTTTTCAAGACTAAAGACTTGTTTGTTGACACCACATTTTCACAGCAAGAATCTTTATTAGCATCACCAAAACCTAATGGATACACAGCCACCAGTTAAAGCCCAGCATAACTTTAGCATACTCTTCCTTCTTCCTTTAAGTACTTCCCACCATCTCTCGATTTCAATCACAGTGAACTACCCCACACGATTACCAGCCTCTTTGTGTCATAAATTTGAAAAGATTCTCTTTGCCTTGACGTTTCTAGTCTTCACATTCATAGCTGAAACTCCCCATAGAGCTCATCCTTCTTTCTTCATCTAATTGAAGTAGCTTTACCTCACTCTAAAACAAAGCAAGTAACAAAGACCCTTCTAGCTTCAGCTCTTGCATTGCTGCTCCTTCCTTACTGTCTTTTCTTTTCAATTTTTCAGATGGAACAAATACAGTAGTCATTTGACTTCTGAGAGGCTTAAAAACATTGAGATTAAAACAGCCATGAAAAACCAGACCAAAAATTACTCACCTCCCTGCTTTTTTCCTAAATTGAGCAGAGCTCATACATCAGGCAGGAAGGGGTAAAATAGCTTGGAAGACCAAGGCAGCTGGTGTCATCAGACAACCGCACCCAGCTGTTTTATATATGGGACAGGAAGAGGAAATTAGAAGCTGGAGTAGGAGGATAATTCCCTGTTCAGAAGCTTAATGTGAAAAGACTGTTGTATTAAAGGCTTTATTTGTTTGTACTACATAAAGATTTGAACAAATAAGAAGTATTGCCACTGTTGGAGGGAAAAAAGGGGAAAACATTTTTATTTATTTTTCCTGTAGTTTGTGTCTTTTTTTGCTTTACTATGACACTTCTGCTTTGAATATGTTTTACCAGGATACCAAAAATTGAACTGGTTTTGTTGGATTTACCTTTCCAATTTTTTGCCCAGTTCTTATGTGTTTTCCTTTAAACAATCATTTGTCATAAATTACAAATTATGAAAATTAATATCTTCTCTAATTCCTATGAAGGTTTTAGTCTTGACTCCATGCCAATTTACATAATTCTTCCAACCTAAACTTTACCCACAGGATCACACAGCAAGCTTGGTCTCCAAAACACTTGTATTAAATTTCTATGGCCTATCAAACAGCTGGTTTGGACTATCAAAAGGTCAGTGGAGCAAGCAGTGATTTCCCTCTTTCAGTTTGTGAAGCATTTTGGAAAAATATTGTAACTAGATTGAACTTTTTATCTGAGCTGGTATCAGAAGAAGCAACAAGAAGGAAATGCCTGTTCTCCCCCTGCTCTTACTCTGTGAATAATATATCCATTTCTCTGTTATAGCGGTAACTTCTTTCTTTTAATACCTAAGTAAATTCACCAGTTTGTAGCAAGAAGCCTTGCTCATAAGGAAACAGAGGAATACTGAGTCTCTTGTCTTTCTACAGTTTTTGATTACATCATTTTTTCACTAGGCATGGTTTGTATTACAAGCGATACACAGTTTAGAATTGCCAATCTTGTCATAATTTGCAGAACTGCTATAAGATGAAGCAAACTGATTTCTAAACCTCATTACATTCTATAACTTCATTCTTATTTTTCCTTTCATTAATAAAAAGACACAGTCCATGCTACATTTTCTATGAATCAATGGAGGCTAATGGAATCATACTTTACACACTGAAATGAGAACTAAGTTGAAAATGAATATGGAAATTAGTACAATGTATTTAGAAATTTACCATTACTGCACTAAAAAACTACAGCAACATAATAAAAAAAGACTCATAGTGGCTGTAGATCTATTTCATGGACTCATAGTTTCCCCTTTTATCATAGAATATAACTTTTAAAAATGTTTGAAAAGTTTAATTTCTTACATACAGTTTCTAAACTCCTGCAAAATGTGTCTAGTGCTTACAGAGAAAGTTTTAATGCTGAGATCATTAGGCATAGGGAGAAAAAGGCATTAAGATTTTTACCTGGTTCCCATAATCTTTGCCTGTTTAGCGGGTATAAATTGCTGTGGTTTTTTATTTGAATTTTGTCATCCTTAAAGCTCAGAGTGTGAGAAAAAATTTTTATTGCTGTTGATACATGTCAGGTTTTTTGATACATTGTTAAAATGTCTTCTGTTCCACATCATTCACGGAATGAAGTCTTCTTCAGTTGCACATGCCATCTGTAATGATGATGTTTCTTTCAAGTTTGGGAATAACAAACAAGAACAAGTGGCTCTGCATGATCTAGTTGTCTAGAGAAGTCACTTGCTGCAAACACCTCACAGTGTCTCCACACCAGCTGAGTTTGGATGGCGTTCTACCTTCTACTGGAAGATTTAGGCATATGGTAGATTCTCAGATTTAATATCAAACTGCCTTAAAGTAAAATGAGCCTTGTGCTTTGATTCCAAATATTATCCTGTCAGTGCTATATATTGTTGTTTATGCCAATGCTATTTCTGACTATGATTTTTTTTTTTAAACTTTTGATAACATCACTACAATGACAATGAAATACATCACTTCCAAGTCTTTAGCATCCCTGGAGTATAAATGGAGTATGTGAGCTGCAAATGAGGATTTCTTCACATACATAGGATTGGCTTCTGTGAGTAACCCTGCTGAAATCACTTGAATGACTTGCTTTTTAAGAAGTCTCGGGGCTTATATACATAGTAGAATTTATATGAAATATTCTTCAGATTATCTATCTTTGATGAATGCTTATTGAATATGGGGGGAGGGAGCAAAATGTTTACAATCATTTTAGCCACAGTTTCTAATTACTATATTAAAATAGATATTTGCATTTATGAAGACTTAAAACCTGGACCAGTGTTCTTAAATACGTCTTTAAGGACCACCTAGTGGACAGACTTTATACAGCAGTTTTATGTAATACTACCTCTGCAGTGTTACATGCTCCTCTCTTTTGGAAAAAAAATGTATGAATCTATATAGGGGTGTAAAGGAGAGGGGAAGAAATGCACTCAATTCCAGCTTTGTTGCAAACTTCCAATAATATTTATTTTCTCTTGATAAATGTCAGTGTAGAAAGAAAATTTCTTTGCTCAAATAGATACATTAAAAAATGGTGTGTTGACTTAGTTATATTGCTTTTTTTACATGGAAAAAAGACTAGATCTGATGGGCTTTTTAATGAAAAATGTAGAAAACTGTTTTTCTACTAGATAGATGTGTAAAATTCAGTAAAATACCTGCTTAGTTCTAACAGAACCTGCATTCCATGCAACCACATGTTTTATCTTCAGTCTCCAAACCAGACTAAATTGTAAAGTGGAAGCAAACAGCATCTATATTAAAAACTAATGATGTAAAAAATATCTTCAGTAATAATAATCTAAAATGTGAGTAACCTCAGACATGCTGCCTTGCTCCATTATGGAAATTTAAAAATATATTTTCTCAATTCAACTGTATTCCACATAGTTAGCAATACATATTCACCCTATTACATAAAGCATGCCTTGTCATATGCAATGTGGAGCTATTGCCTACGTTATAGAGAATAAAGATGTATTTGTTTGTCTTTATAACAGGATTTTGTCAATTTATCTTCATTCAGATTTGTTAAATATTCATTTATTCATTGCAGAATCTTTCATATTTCCTTATTCTGCACTCAGACAAAGTGTTAATAAGGGACCTTAACCACAAACCGTATTTTTCTGTCATTTGGTTCTTTCTAAATATACCAGAAAGCACTTGAATATACACTAAATATACCAGGAAGCACAGCCTGATTGGAGGTATTTTTTCCTTTTGTCCTTTCTATCACTGGCACAAACCAGCATATTTTGTAAAATCATAAAAAAGGGTTTGATGCTTTGTGCTACTTATTCTGCTGTCCTACAGATTCTGGAAATAAGGCCTTTACTGTGCAGCAGAAATGTAAATTAATTTTTACATAGCATTCTCTATGGCATTAAAAGGTTATTTCTTATTATTCTTTATAAAATGAACCCCTTCCACCTCAGGGACCAACTCTATACCCTTTATATGGTCCAGAGCCAACCAGTTCAGCAAAAGTGTTTATATACAAGAGGAATATGACATCATGGAAATTCATATGGACCAAGTTATTTCTTTGGAACATTCTACTGCTGGACAAGCAGAGACAGAGAAAAAAAAAAAGTGTCCATCATGTTTGAAGCTGGAGTCCTTGTGTGAGTGGAAAATACATGCTTTAGCAACTACCTCTTTGTAGAAGCTGAAGTAGACCAGTTCTGGCCAGCAGGCAATTTAGAATTTAAACATGTTTGCTAATGGAAGAAAAACCTTTCCAAAAATTAATGTGAATGGGGGTACACACACACATCTCATCAGATTTTAGACATGGTAACAATTCATATTAAAATCCTAGTACTCCTCTGATGTCTTAGACATGGCCACAGTCATCTACGGAGGTCTGTTTCTCTTGGTCTGAATGCTGTTTTCATGTTGGGGTTATGCCACATAACCAGGACTAATCAAAGTTACTGATTAATCTGAACTGCCAGTAATGGCAGGGGGGAGGGAGGGAATGGCACAGCCTATTTGAGTGCTACCCTACAGTGGACTGGTAGGACATCTGGGATCTCTTGTCACCTGCCACTTGTGAACCTTTCCACTAGTTCATCATCTCTCCTTTGCCCATGTGGTCTTGGCTCAAGGAAGACTCAGGTAGGTGGCTCTGAGGATAAAGGAGGTTGGGCAGCTGCATTCCTACAGGCTGCATTTTACCTGTGGGATTAGAAAAGGGTATGTCACACTCTAAATTTTGGAAAAACTCTTTTCAACACATAGAATGCATTCCCACTCACTTGAAACACAGAGCTGGTAGATGAGAACCAGGAATGAAAACAATTATAAATAGCCCAGAATAGCTGCACTGAACACAAACTGAATGAAGTGGAAAAACAAGCAAGGAACGTGGCTTGTTTGAAGTCTACGTGATACTGAAAGGGTTTCTGTATGAATGAACTGCAATTACTTCAGGAATATGGGTGATGCCAAGATCTTTGTCATCCTTAAATAATATATATGAAATTATTGGAAGGGGACTAGAAAGTTAGGAAAGGCTTGAAAAATTTCCCTGGTGTCCAGAGCCTGCACTATTCTAAAGCCTCTGGTAAGTCTGGTAAGTTACTGTAGTGCAGAAGACTGTCTCAATTGCACAAGTCCTCCCCCTGCCCCAGTTGTTTAGGGGCCAGGACGCTGCTTGGACTTCACAGCACCTCCATCTAGAACCCCTGCTCCTCAGCACACATGCTGTGCACTGGAGTTCCGTAGATCTCTACAAAGCTTATTCCACATTCTCTACATCAAAGGAATCCCTTCGCTGCAGAAATGGGACTTTTATGACTCCTTTCTGCTACATTAAAGGGACTGGATTGAGGATCTTCACCATTTGTGCAAAAGACTTCCTTCTTCTGTGCTTACTTGGGGTTAAACAAACAATTTCTTTTTATATGGCCCTCAAAACCAGCTTAAAAGCACCAGAAAATCAGCTGCAGCAAGCTGTGTTCTGCTACCAGCAGCAAAACAGAGGAAAACTTCAACATCTGTGATTTTATTTAGAGCAACTGTGACTAGGACAATTGCTACAACTGCTGGTTGACAAGCAAAGAAATCACACTTGACTGTTCAAATTCAGTTCAGCAGTCTGAAAGGACTGGTAAGTGTGATCTCTGATGGTCACCCATGTAAAATACATTTTCAGAGTTAGACTAACTCTAATTTGTCTTGTTGAAAAAGTGTTACACATTCTTGGGGGTGGGAATTGGCTTCAATATGTCCAATTTTGCAGTAGCTGCAAGATGCTCTTTTGTTCTTTATGTCTTTATTAATGTCAGGCCATGACAAGAACTGCACACAGCAGGTTTTGGGACCCTGACACCTTTCCTATAGCAGGGTTTAGAATGTCCATAAAACATGGGACTGCTCATTCCTAAAACCAAGGAAATTGGTAAATCTGTTAAACATGGTGGATTAGCCAAAACATAAAAACGAAAGAAAAACCTTGTATTCATCAATTCCTTCTGGTACCCATTTGATGTTTTCCCCAAGACCTGTTATAGCTATCTGCACTTTCAGATTTGTGTTAAGCAGCAGAGACACTCAGTCTAGCTGCTAATAGCTTTTACCGAAGGTTAGTATGCTGGTGGCCATGAACTCCAGCTTAACAGGTTGTTTGCTTTGTTTTATAAAGACATTTTCAACTTGCAGATATTCTAGCTAAATTCTAGGTAGAACTGGCAAATTTCATACTTCTAATGACCATGAGAAGTGCATGGGTAAAACCATGAGGGATGAACCTGTCTAGAAATGCTTGTTGTTACACACTTGTCAGTGATTTGCTGCCAGAGCAGACCACTACAGAGTGTGTGTGCCTCTCTGTGTGTACCAGGAAGAAAAAACAAACAAAACACAACTGGCTCCCAATCTGTCCCTGCTGCTACTGTAAGATGTCTTCTCATAGACTGTCAGTGCTTCTTGCATCAGTGCTGCTGGTATTGATGAATGTAGATTTGTCATTTGAACGGCAAAATTTTAAAGCTGAATTTACACTGCAGTTTGCTGTGATGAGTTCCAAAGGTCCCCTCAGTCCGCAGGGGATTCACAGCGCTCTTCAAATGTCTCATTTTATTAGGGAGATACAAGACACCTCTCCCTGTAAACTCAGGTGAAGGGCCATAGTCAGCTATTTCAGAAAGCTCATGGAATAAGGAAGAAAGGAGATGGGCAGAAGAAGGTGTTCTTTTTTATACTGTAGTAACAAACTGCCACTAGTTCCTTCTACAACTTGCTAAGGCATCATAGACCCTGCGGTGTCTGGCTGGTGACAGCTGTGGCTGTGTAAAGACCTTCCATGGCATGAATGAGGGGCTGCATTCTGCTCCCCTCCACCTCAGTTTTGGAAGGAGGAAGGGCATAAATCGAAGGACCTCTCCCATTCCTGCCCTATAACACCCCTCAGAGAGAAAATCCTACACAGCAAAGGTGAAAGCCTGCCTCTAATACACTGCTTGAGCTGAACTATGCAGTTTTGCTGTAGCTGTTGTGTCATTTTGAACAATGCAGAAAGAGACAACATCTAATTCTTCAACTTACCCTCATTCACGTTGAGTAGTTTTCCTGTAACAGTTAAAAATCCTTGGTTCTGTACTGGTTTGCATCGAGTCTACCTTCTTAAATCAACATCTTATGCCAGAGTAGAATTAGGCCCTTCACTTGCCTAAGGCATTGAGCATCTTTCACCTTTGCACACAGCTGTCATGACAAATCATCCCTACCATACATTTCTCATCTCCTAACTTCCATTTTTCCTTCATGTTTTTTTATTAAACATACAGAATACCCCTTCACATGAGAGTGGTTGCAAGCAGCAGTGCTGTAGGGATCCATCTAAACGTGACCTGTTGCTCAACAGCGGCCCTAGCTAGAAAGGCCCCTTTCACTATAATCCTGAAATGTTCCTGAAGAGGGATTGCCCGGTGTGACACATGGTACTGCAATGAACCTGCCCCTGCATTGCTGTGGGCGCTGGCCTTGGCCCCCTTCCAGGGGAGGGTCACTGACAGGGGAATGTCACCCTGTCACTCAGGGCTGCCCCAGGGATGGGAAACCACCTTCCACTGAGGACCAGACACTGCTATCAAATGCATTCATGAACAGCATGGCCTAAACCCATCTCCAGGGACCACATTCTGAGATAAAGTGGAGGAATTTGTAAGTTCCATGATGAAAAATGGCTCTCAACAGGACCCTCCCACAAAGGGACCAGGAAACAGTGTAAATTTCCCCAGCTTTGACTCCCCTCTAAATCTGACTCCAGGTTTGAGAGATGAAAACCAAAAGCACCTGCTGGGCATTAACACCTTACAACACCTCCTCATGTCTTCCCGCTTCTGAATGTCAGGCAGCTCAGTGCGCTCTGCCGTTTCTACGGCAGCAAAATCTGTCTTCATCTGCCATTTCTAGGACAAGCCCTTGTTCAGCATTCTTATCACTTTTCTGTCCCTGATTTGATTTTTTCTTTGCCCCCAAATTCAATTTTCCAGCAAATTATCCCAGCTGCTTGCGAAGCCTCCCCCGAGCACAGGCAGCAGGCTGCGTTCCTTTGTGGCACACGCTGCTCATCACATCTGCCCAGCCCCAGCCACCGCCGCTGCCGCCCGCCTCTTCCCTCAACGAGGAGCAACGGGAAACACAGCGGCCGACCCGCCCGCCCCCTCCCTGAGGGAGCTGCTACGCCGGGCCTTCCGGCAACCGACACACATAACCTGAGGGACAGCAGCGCCGGCGGCCTCTCCCGCCCTCCAGAGAGTGAGAGCTCCACTTGGTACCGCCTCCCCTCACACGACAGGACGCGGCGAGACAAGATGGCGGCGGTCACACACACACACTCACGCCTCGCCTTTTGTATTGTTGTTGCCCCCCCCCGACCCGCCCCGGCCCGCGCCGCCGCCCAGCAACAGCGACACCCAGCGGCGGCTCGGCGCAACGCGGGCTCCTGCCGGCCGCGTTTTCCCCGCCTTTGTCCCACCCTCACTCGTTGTTACGTTTATGACGTCAGAGGGATGCCCCACCCTCACTCGTTGTTACGT
Source organism: Strix uralensis (assembly GCF_047716275.1). Taxonomy (NCBI): domain Eukaryota; kingdom Metazoa; phylum Chordata; class Aves; order Strigiformes; family Strigidae; genus Strix; species Strix uralensis. Next base: position 20,560,995 of record NC_133977.1, on the reverse strand, counting down.
TTATGACGTCAGAGGGATGCCCCACCCTCACTCGTTGTTACATTTATGACGTCAGAGGGATGCCCCACCCTCATTGTTACGTTTATGACGTCAGAGGGATGCCCCACGCTCACTCGTTGTTACGTTTATGACTTCAGAGGGATGCCCCACGCTCACTCGTTGTTACGTTTATGACGTCAGAGGGATGCCCCACCCTCACTCGTTGTTACATTTATGACATCAGAGGGATGTCCCACCCTCACTCGTTACCGTCTATGACATCAGAGAAAGCAGGCTGCCTGCCACGCGTGTGCCTTGTGCTATTGGCCGGGATTTCCCCTCTCTTCGGCCGTGGTACATTTTGGCGGTGGTGCCGGTTGGTCGGAGCTGGCACTAGTCCCGCCGCTCCTGCCCTGTGCTGGGCGGAGGAGGCCACAAACATGTCATCTCTCACAGCCTTCTACTCACCGGCTTCCAGAACATCTCCCTGCGGGCTCAAGGGAGCAGAAGAGGATCCATGCTAAAGGGAGCATGGCGAGGATGGACAGTGCTGACTTACCCAAGAGCCTGTGGGGATTGCCCCTGGGTGCAGTGGGAGAGAACAGGGTCAACAAGCAGGAAAATCAACTTGTGCCTTACTGGATGCAGTTTTACATGGCCTGCCCCCAGGAGCAGTTGGCATTTAAGCAGTTAGTGTGACTTGCAGTAACCATCTGTGAGAGTCAGATGCCCAACTCTTATCAAAGAGGAGCAACAGATTCATTCCTGAGTCATTGAGCACTGCAGAGGGTCTCATCCGCTGCAGGGGCCTGTAATCTGCTGCTTTGAAGTGCAGTAGGTGGTGAACCACGGGAATGTGACAAATAACTATTTTCTTTGCTTTTTACAATTCTTTACATTCAGCTGACAATTTCAATATTCTCTGGCAGAGGTTGTGAAAGCCTATGGCCTTTGATATCAAGATTATTTTCCTTTGTCTGTTTAGGTATTTGTATGTTTTGCCCAACAAAAATGTTTACAGTTGGATATTTGTAATAAACCCACTTATGATCTAGACAAAATCACACTATTTTCTCAACCTTGTGATTAGCTGTTTATTTATATAACAATTAAAAAAACCCTCTGAAATTGTACTGGACAAAATAACAAGACCTGCTGTATTTAAATTGAACACTCTGAATACATAACAAGTTTCATATTCCAAATACATGGTTTTGCATAAATGCAATACCTGAAAGGGCCCTGAAGCAGTGCACACTACAGGTTTGCATTAAATGTGTGACTGACCCTATCTGCATAATATAAAAGAAAATCATTGTCTTTCATGCATACCAAGGAGCAGTGCTGTAATAGAAGACAACAGAGTGGATCAGGTCGGGGATGACAACCAGCAAATGCTGATGGTCTGCAGAGGGTATGGAGAGGATATATGGAAGAAAATGAAGGGATTACTTATATAGCAACTACAGTAAAAAACAGACATCTGCAATTGCCAGGAAGCTCAAAATCCCCATGAAGTTCAATACCAGCTCTCACCCTTATTCTGGAGGAGATGGATTTGAGAACACTGAGTTTAACTGACGAGTTTGCTTTGCTATCTCACTCTCCATTTCTACAAGTCTTCAGTGTCTAATAATGTAGCTAGTCTTGATTTCAGTTTTCTGTAGGAAAAAATGTCCTCAGGTGACAGCTCCATGCATCACTGGTACTGCTCTGGAACTTGGTTGTTCTAAATACAGATCAGGCTCTGACTCTGGGTGCTTTTCAATAAGCTCTGTATTCATCTGGCACCAATTCCTACCGAAGTATTAGGGTGGGAACTGTTCCATTGGCAAGATTATGTCTAAGTCTATACTTAACTGCAGACTACTTAAACTAAATAATGTTGCTGTCAGTTATAGTTATGTCAGCTGCATCACAACTAATTCAGTGCTTTTGACATACACTCATCTGTAACATCTCCTCTTTGGGCTAGCTCAGAGAAGAAAGAAAAATAGCACAGGATATATAGCTTTTTTCCAGCCTACATAAGCCAATGCCTACTTTGATTTTGAGGAATTGCTGCTTTCTGAGCTTTTCTTGATTTTGATTTAGTTTGATTTTGGTACATGTGACAAGTCTTAGATCTTCCCCAGTATCACTTTTCATTTTCAGGCAGTGTAGGACATCTTCACTCCTTCTCACAGATTCATCCATGCCTAACTATCTTTCCCATGTTCTTCTCAGTAATTTTATTCAATATAGGAGAAAAAACCTTTCTAGTACCTTTAAACAAAATCCCAGATAAATTTCTCCTTTATACTGGCAACAGGTGCTGCTAATATGCACCACCAGTCACCTTGTGCTAAAAGCCAGACCTACGTTTCCACTGACTTTCATCTTAGGGTAAATGGAGAAAGATAAATATGTACCACTGAGCCTTTCCTTACTGGAGATATAAGTAATGACTAACAAACTAGAAAAGGTGCAATTTGTCACTATGATATGGAAAATATCCTGAGATTTTTCTTAAACTGTTTTTGTCCTTTGCTTCTTCAGTGACGATGTTTTCCTGAGGAAGCCATGGAACTGACATACTTTTAGACAGTAATAGACTTTATCCTCTCCCTTTGGCTTTTCTGTTACTGTGAATGCTGTACTGCCTTGGTCTGTGCATCACTGTCCAACCTGAAGAAGCACATAGTGCTTTTCTTTCTGGGAAACACTTTTATCGCCATCAACTACAATACTGTCTACTGTTTTGCTGAAGAGTTCACTTGAATTTTTAGATTTTGTCGTCCTGTGCATGCCCTGACGATGGCTCCATGCACATTTCACCTGGGTTGGCACCTCCCTTGCTGCCTCCTGCTTGTGTCAGAGCAATCACTCCTGTAAAATTGCCCTGTAAAAACTGCCACAAGTTGTTTTTTTTTTTTTTCTTGATGACCAATTATAATTACTCAAAAAAATTAATTCCTGTACTGTTTCACTGAGATTTTTGTTCCAATTCACGACCCCTAAGTCTTACCAGTGGTGCACCCAAATGGCTCTGTAGAAAATCTTCACAAATTTTTGCAACAAACCCTTTTGTCATTCCCCAGAAGGATACATAGTCCTAAAGGAACAAGTGTGCCCTCCCAGCAAGTGCTAGGTCTCATATTACATAGGCAGGCCTCTGGCATGTTTGCTTTTGCAGCACCCAGCTCCCTCCAACCAGCACCCTGACTTGAGGAACTAAAGAGGACCCGTGACATGGCACTAATGAATGAGCTATGAATGAACTGCAGCACAGGCATGCAGGATAGGGGTTGATGGAGGGAGGTGATGGAGGCCATCGCTACACATGGTGAATCCATGACTGATTTTTATAATGTTTTCTTCTTATAATGTCAGTGTGAAAAAATGTAGCCTATATCTTGATCACTCTGTGGGCTGTGTAGTCTTCACAGTCTGTCTGTGTGGTTCATAATTAGCCGTCTTCACCTAGAGTTAAAGGAAAGCTGTTAAGAGTATAGAAAACTTCAGAGCCAGAAATAAAACCAGCTTGTCTTCCTTTTACTTGCAGGTAGAAGAGAATTTACTCTATTTAAGTGAATTTGCATGTGGGGGGACCTGCTTATTGCTCCACTCCTTCAGGCTGAACACTTTTTTAATTCCCTTTTACTCTTGTAACCATGGCTATTCAAGCCCAGATAACAATGGTCTTTACGCACCTTGGTTTCGTTGGGAGTAAGGTACCCATTGCCATTAGAAGATCTGAGATGTGACACTGAATGGGATTTGCTGCAGCCCTGCTTTGTTCAGAGCCTGGTGCCCGCCGGCAGTGCATAGCAGAGCGTTACAGGGGCCCTCGCAGCCTCAGGAAAGCTCAGCTCTGCGGCAGGGTGACTGCACCCTGGGTATAATGCTTGCACACAGAGTACCCCTCAGGTCTAGTCTCCCCTCTGCACACCTCTTACAGCTCCTCCTCAGCTGAGAGCCTGGTTGAGCCTTGGTGCCAACACTTACAGTTAAAGTGTAACGGTGTCTAGTCCTAGGTAACTGGTGTTAGCTTTTTAAAAAGTATTTTAGTACTATGGCACTTGAGTGTCTAGATGCTACCGTAACTTGATAATAATTGAAAACAATGATACATGTGAGTGTTTGAATTATAGGAATTACTTCAGAACAGTAGGACAGAAATGGTCCTCTTCTCAGTCCTTCCAGCTTATTGAAACTGGTTGTCTTTTCTTGCTTTTCTTGGTACACAATAACTGCTATTTACATCTAATTTATTATAAGCACATGTTGAGTAATAGACCATAAAGCTTTTGGAGCTTCTATTTTCAGTTACATTGTACCGCTGCTGAATAAGAAATGCAATTGCTGAAATTTGTTTTCAATGGTATGTTGATTAAAAGCTGCTTGAGTTTAAAATTTCCAACCATCTAAAATGAAAACCCTTCACATGCTTCATATCCCCGGCCAGCCTGAGAGTTTATTTTCCTACAGTGTATAAATAATGGATTTTGCTGTTTATATGAATCCATCATCAAACTAGGTTGAATTCTCAATTGGCAGTGTGAATTGTCTTGCAGTGAAGCTAACTAGCTGGAACTAATTTTGAAATGGGTATAGTGCATAATTATGGTAACCTAGTGTACAGGGACTGATCCACCTGAATCAGTCATATCTGATGTAGAAAAGCATGAATAAATATAACACTGAAAACATAGCTGCCTAGTTATAAAATAAATCCATTTTTGTTTAGTGATGTAAATCCCTTTACTTAGCAGAAAGCAAGTGCGAAAGTTGAATATATTTCATACTAGCTTTTCCAGTGAATGCTGTAAGCATAACCATTGGCAACAGTTTATGGATAACCTTGCCTCTGGAGAAGGGGAAAAGATGTCCACAGAAAAAAACATTCTAACAAAATTTATGGTTTTAAAATTTACTTTGACTTAAATTTTTTAAGTTTCCAGTACCAGGGTGGTTCAGAAACCATCTGGTTAAACCATTCACAGTCAGCCTAGTGGCTGCAGGGAATTCCTGAAAATAGATGTATTCCAAGATGAGCAGCACACAGGCAGGTGACCAGTAAGGTTGAAAGATGTAGCAGGAAAAAAGAAAGTGGTGATGTTGATGGGAAAGTTTTTGGTAGAAGGGAAATTGACAACAAAATGGTTCAGCAAGGATGAACTGAGCAGGTGAAGTGTTGGGAGGAAATTGGGGAAGACATGGAAGGAAGTATGAAGAGCGAGATAATTTAAGGGGATTAAATACAGAGAGACTTGCCAGTCGTGCTGGAGTTTGAGGATATCTGAGCTAGAGAGGGACTGGGGGAAGGGATGGAGCCTTTGAACACAGAGAAATTTATGGACCTCTGAAAGCAGAGATAAAGATAAGGCCTTTCAGAGATGGCTGAAGATGAAAGACTCACAATTAATCTGACTTTGGGAGATATATCTCGCGAAGGGAACTGCAAGATTTAAAACTTTTGTTGCTGCTGCATGACATGTGTTATGGCATTGTGTCTCCCTGGATAACACCCTGTGGCCGGATGAAGGAAGATTCCAGTTACCTTCCAGCTCCATGCCTTGCCAGGCTCGTATGGCTTCTCCAGTATTATTAGCCAACCATGAGCTTCCTGACATAACCACAATAGTCAGGCTTTGCTATACAGTTATTTTTTCACTTTAAGAAGAAGGAAGATGCACTTGCATCTAATATTTACATTGAATGTAGCTCATCAAGAACCCAACTGAGTCACTGAAAGGCTCTGTGGATATCAGGCTGCTGATTTGTTATCTGCACGAAGTGGTAAGACAGGTGCTGAGACTTTCACCGCAACCCTCAAGCAATAAAAATACTTCTCTAACAGCAGCTATTGTTTATTTCCATTACATGAATGCCAAAGTAGCAAAAAGCACAGGGAGAAACACAAATAAGAATGTAGCATCTTTACAAATACAGTAATTTCTCCTATGTCCAATTCATGTCCTTGAAGAAAAGGGAGTTGTAGACTGCACCCAGCTCGGCTAAGCTGGGATAGATCAGAGAGGTCACTGAGTTCAGGCCTTTGCAGTTGTGGGCACATATATTTCCTAAGGGATTTTTCAAGTCTGCATTTAAAAGCCACAAGTAAAAGATCCCTGTCCCTTCCACTGGGGAAATTGTTCCACAGATTATCATAATTCATGTTCAGGAAGCATTTCTTGATAATCAGAACATGTTTTTGTTTCTCAGTCACTCTCTGGGCTCTTTGCTGTTCCCTGTGAATCCTGCTGAAAAATGCCTTTCCTTCACTGGTGGTCTTCAAATATTTGTAGGCTGTTATCATGTCCCCCATTAATCATTTCTTAGCCAAGCAATTTATATATTTAACTCTTCTAATCTCTCCTCATAAATCAATTCTCCTAGTCTTTGGATCATGTTTGGTGCTCTTCTCTGAACTCTCTAATTTGTCAATATCCAGAAATGCGTATAATATTCCAGATGGAGCTGTACCAGCACCATATAGAAAGTGGCTATTTCTTCCTTTCTCAGTGATGTGATACTGCTTACTCCATCCAATATTGTACTGGCCTTTTCACACCATATCATGTTGCCAATTCATGTCATTTAGCATGAGCTATCTCCCTTCGATCTCTTTCATCATTATTGCATCCCAGATTTCTCCTTCCTGTTATTCCTTCTCAAATGCTCTCCCAGCCTGCATTTTGTCAAAGCTGAGTCTCATTTAGTTATTTTATTTCCATGGCTCTATCTTCTCTAGGAAATTTTCTATTATTTTCTTTGTACACTGATCTTTCTGTCTTTCCTACTCGTATCTGTGAATTTCATCAAAGTGCTGTGCACTCCCTTTTCCAGATCATTAATAAGTCCGACAAAGACTGTTCCTAGCAATCATCCACATGGTAGCCAGGAGACACTTCCCACCACCTCGCTACATTGCAGTTTATTTCCTGTAATTTCATTACTTCAGCAACTTGAAAGCCACATGGAAATGGCCAAGCCAATGTGAATTACTTTTTCAGCTAAGATCCTGTGAGATACAACATCATACCTCTATTAAAGCTCATCTGCACTTGTGATAGTTCCCTGTCCTTGCTAAAGGCTCTGTACCCAAGGCTCACTGAAGTCAGAAGTGACTATTAGGAACAGAAAGAGGATATACGAGAGAGTGTCTGGATACAGTACCCTTGCTGTTGTTAAAGTTGGTAACATTAATATTTTCATCTGCTCTAATTTTTCAGTTATTTGGGTTATGCACGGTGAACATGAAGGAGTTTAGCTAATTCTTTTAAATCCTGTAGGGTGCAGGTCGTCCAGGTTTTTTTATTTGTTCACATTTCCCTAATGTGTTTTCTTATGTGTCCTTTATCAGTTGCAGTTTCTTTCATGGGATCCTCGTCCCACCCTCCCTCAGTGCTCCAGGCATTTCTTCTTGGTTTTTCCCACTGAGGAAATACTTGAAAAGGAACTTGGTGTCAGAACCATTTCTGAGTCTTTCGTTTATTCCTCTCATGTGTGAAAGGATCTGTTCTCGCTAGCATTTCTTTTCTTCAAAGAATACTTATAAAAGCCCTTGAAAGAGTCAAGGTCAATCTCCTTGAACTCTTTGGCTAACATAAAGTTTTGCAACATGTTTTCTTCAGTTGGTTTGGGAGGGTTGGAGGTTTTGGGGAGGAGTGTCTTTTAGTTTGGGGATTGTTTTTTAGGCATGTTTATATTTAACTTGCAATTCTGGATTGACCAAATAGTCAGAAGAGAATAATTTCTTTTTAATATAGCTCCACCATCTGTGCAAAGAAAATGAAATATTTGTTGTGAACAAACTTTTGCACCATAACTTGATGCCACTCTTATTGCCCTGAAGCACTGGGGAACTTACACTGTTTGAAATAAGCATAACTGACCTGTATTTCTTATGCTCGACCCCAAAAGTGGATTAGAGTATATCTAGTTTTTCTTCATTTCATCGTTTCCATGTATAATTACAGTTAGTGATCTCCAGAACAAGATGAAATTGAGTGATTTTACACTCTTTAAATTACACAACTAAAAAAATTATTAGAAACATAACCTTGGATGACAGTAACTTTTTCAAATAATTGATGAGAGAAAGAGCAGAACATGATAGCTATCAGAAATGAGTCTTGGCTCTCAACACGGAAAGGAAGTAAGAAACACAGTGAAAGACCAAATTATGTCTCATATTGCCTCCGTGACACTTCTTTCAGTTTGAAAGATTTTGGTAAGTGATAAGTAATCAGCATAACTGTCTTGGGAGATAGACAGATATTACTATCTCTCTTATTAAAGATGGGGAAGCAAAGGGGTGGCAGTGAGGCAAATTGACTGTGTGGCATGAACCAGACTTATAGCAAGGTACCATTAAAAAGAATCTCTTTCTTATTCTGTTTACCCAAGCTACTTTACCACTGCAATTAGGTATATTTGAAAAATAACAAGCACACAAAAGCACTAGGAAATAATGTTGCATTGTCAGGAGAAAGGCATGAGATCTGATCTAATAATTCTTTCATATTTCTAATACTTGCCATTCTGTGTTATATTCCTAGATAGAGCAAAATTTTGAGATGCCGGCCAGTTCTATTAACATCTAAGTTTATGTTATTACAGATATTTGTACAGAGATTAATTTGATTACATGTAGGGCTCACTCTTTCATAAAAGAAGTTCCTCTGGAATATGCTATAATGATTGTCTGTAGTCCCCTTGGATATGCTAGCAGTGCACTGTAGATGGGTTAATTGACAGAACCATTGTTTCACCCTACTGTATGTTGTCCTTTTTCCATACTGCTGGATACAGCTAAAGTTCAATACTGCCTAGGCAAAGCCTGCTATTGATTTCAGTGTGCTATGAATCCATCGTGCTTATGCTGAATGGACTCAAAGCAATGCATGTTTATTCTGTGTGTGTCAAATGATGTTCTGCTACAACCTTGTGCCTTACACATTAATTTTGTGGAAGAACTGAATAAAAATTGCAAAAAGTACCACGTGAAAAAGGCCAGGTCTCTGGCTTTCGTTTGATTCTATCCTATTAAACAGAGGAATGTCTAATTTTATATGGAATGCAGTAAATCTCAATGTTGAGTTAGAAACAGAATGTAAAAAAAAAAAAAATTTTGGATTACCCAGACATGAGGAGGAAAGAGATGTCAATTAATAGTATTGGCTGTTGAAAGCTACATGTAATGAATGTTTAGTTTCAGTCATGTTTTTAGAAAATAGATGACTGACTTATAAAACTTTATCATAGTTGGCGCTCTTTCTCTTATTGAAAAGAAACAAAAGACTGATCTGGCATGAAGCCTATACTACATTTTACCTTTAATGGAGATCTCTTCAGATCTAAATTTTAGGCAGACTCATGGGTTATATTGCAGCAAACTTCCATCTTTATTGCTTGTTATGAATGTGAGTTTTATGGAAAACAGGACTGTCAAGCTAACAGCTTTGTGTGCTTATTAAAATTTAAAGTTTTTTTTTTTAACCTGGGACTAGCTCAGTATTGTTTCTGCACAGTGTGCAGGCTCAAGAAATGAAAGCACCTGAAAAATAGTGTGCATTTAGGTGACTAATGGCAAATGTGTGTGGTCTGAAGATGGAGCAGTGTTGGCTGTTTTGCCGGCTGCCTTCACTCAAAATAGGTGTTGTGTGGGGCTCCTTCCCTCTTCCCTTGCACAGCTGCTCAGGAGATGCTGTTGGTGCGTGTGGAGGCATAAAGGTTTAATGCCTCACAGTTGTGGACTGCTTGAACCTCGTGGCTGGTTGGTGCCAGCAGCAATATTTCAGCCCAACCCTCACTATCTGCTGGGACGGGGTGGTCATGGCTGTGGGCACTGGGAGCAGCTGGGGGAAGAGCGGGGAGGCTCTGCTTGGCCCCAGCCCAGCAGCACAGCTCTCCTGCATAGAGGTGTTGCCAAGCTGCTTTTGTAGGTCTGCGGTGGCTCTCCTGCTGGTCTTTGTACAATTGAACCTGAGTTATCTGAATTTATTGTTAGAAAAACCTCTCTGTTACTTGAAACATAGCCTTCGTGCTTTCTGATGTTTATTCATTACACTGGAGAGGAATGCGGTTATATTAACATTTGATTATCTCTTGTGTTTTGCCTCTGCTATTGCATTTCTGTAGCTGATGTTTTCCTTTTTTGGGCTGAAACGCTTTTCCCTGGGTTGTGCAGGCCCGGTCCCTCACTGTGTGCACCGTAACCCCTGGCAACGCCCGGCACCTCAGCACAAACACGATGGATGGTGGCTCCCCGCATACAAGCGCACGTCTCTGGCGCCCACCCGGCTGTGGACACCACCCTGGGAGGCTGCGGTGGCCCGGGCATGCTCCTCCACTTGCTGCCAGCCAGAGCCCTTAACCCCATCCGGGCTTTGTTCATTAGCAGCAATGCAGCTAATGAAGTTGCTGCGAACTTCTTCGTGGTTTATAGCATGTGAGATTTTCAGACTCGTCCATCATTGGGTTTATTTTGTTTCAGCGGGTTTCGTTGACATCAATAGCGACAGAATGAGGTCAGCACTGAATTCTTCTGAAAATCTGTCCTCTAAGGAATTTGTTTTTCCCCAGTAAACCAGTAAATAAATAAATCTGGTGCTCTATAGCAATTTAGCTTCTTGAGAAACTTTAGCTCAGCAGTGGTCTGTGACTTCCAGAGAAGACCTGGGTTTGCCCAGTTGTGTAGATGGGTTGGAAGAGAAGCAGCAAAGTCAGGTCATCTGTCCAAGGGCTTCACCAGGAGAAGGATGGATCTGGGTTGGACCCAGGTGTGTCCTGGATTTGTGAATCCACTTCAGCCAGAAGTGTTATTTTGTGTTTTCTCTCATTATGCTTCTACATCCAAAATGCACTGAATAGCAGTGCTGTTTCAAATAATACTTCTGATAAAGTGAAGCAAGGAAAAATGTGGTGATCTGAAGGAAGGATGGGCAGCTATTTCTGTTCGTGTCTGTGTCTGTGTGGAGACAACTCGAATTAATGGAAACCCCTGGGAGCGTTTGAACACAAAAGTTGACCCACTGAGTATTTTGCCATCTGCTTCTTTTGGAAGAAATATTCCAGAGAAAGTTGGGAAAAAGTCATGAGTGCTTTAGAGCTAGCATTGTGATATTATTTCCTGAAGATTTATTGCCTTTTGATGGCAGTCTTTCAGCAGAAACTCATGAGTAGTTATGTTGTGAAGGAATTAGGAACTTTTGTGGCTTGTCTTTAATTTACAAATCAGCAATATTATATCTCTCTGAGGTGACACGCAATCTTGAGTAATTTACATTATATGACATGGCAACTTTCTCCTATGTACAAATTGCCCTCCAGGAATGTGAAAAAATGGCAGTCACTCACATTTAAATGTTGGCTTACACCACACAATTTAGATCCAACTCAAAAGTTTTTTAGAGTTGTGAGTGTTCTCATTAGAAAAGAAGAGATCCAAAAGTTGAATTCAAATCAAATTGGAGTATCCTCTGTAATTTCAATTTGTTTGGATGTCGGGTTTCAGTTGGCTCATCTTGTCTTTCAATACAACTTCAATTTTGATAGGCCTTTTTGTGTTCAGTATTTCTTTGTTTAAAAACACCCTTTCACATATTTAAATCCTTCAATATGTCTATGCACTTTTAATTTTTGTTACATTTTTTATTTTATTTTATTTTGCTTCAGGATCTGGATAGTACATTAAATATGCATATTTGTGTTGGTTCTCTTCACCCTTATTGCCTAATTAGGATAATATTTTCTTATTCATTCCTGGGAATAACAGATTTCTAAAACAGTTCCATAGATCTAGACTTACTGTGAGGTTTTATTTTGGAAGGAGTTATTCTCCTGATGAAAATACAACCATCATATCAATTTAATATTCGGTCTAACTCCCTGAATCCTATGTTTATGGCAAAGGATCAAGTCAATAAGGCTTTATGACTCTGTCACAGTAGAGTCCTTTCCTCATTCAAGGAATAAATCCCAGGCCACACAGAAACCCATTATGTATTCTTGATATGTAAACCATTCCAGAATAAAATTTAATAACAGTAATGAAACTAAATCAACATGACAAATTTCAAATAATGCAGTGGACTTTTTTTTTTTTTTTTTATCCTCCAGCTGTTAAGACTAACTGAAATGGCAGAATCATGATGTGTAAAGTCCTACAGAATAACGCTATGGATTTTGCTGCTGCTGCTGCTGCTGCAACAAGAAACAACCTTTATCAAAAAAACATCTGCTGAGTTCCCTTTGCAATCACTGGCAGCTGAGACCAGTGCACAGTAAATTACTCTCCCTGTTCCATCAGCCCTCTTTATTCCTCTGATACAGCGTACAGTGCACCACCAGTAGTTGTTAGAATATCTGTGCTGCATGTATGCTTGCTCTTGTATGTATAAATAAAGGGGTAAAAAACAACAGGGAGAAGTCCACATACATAAGGTTTCTGTTCAGGGCTCCTGCCCCTTGCATATGTTTAAAAGGAGATGAAAACTAGATTTAAGGGGCTGCAATCTCATGTTAATCCAAAAGGTAATCTGCCTCATATTCTATGCCAGGGAACATGATCTGGATAATAAATATGATAGGCCAGATTTTTGACTGATTCAAATCAGTGTGTAGTTTGGACCTGGCCTAGTTTTCGCTAAGCCCCTTCTTGTCTATTGGAAATTTTCTGAAAGATGTAGATCTCCATTGGTGTATGCTACTGGAGAGCTAGCTAACAAAGGCTATGTTAACTAACAAATCATGTCCCCAGAGCTGTGGTGGTTGCTGACATGATGGATGGTGCTGCAACGTCAGGTAGGGCCCTACTTAGCCCCCCCCTTCAGGGGCTCGTGAGACTTCAGAAGACCTTGTGCATTGGTTGCATGTCAGGACTTCCTATGGAGGAGGAAAGTCAATCCCAGTTTTCAAGGCCCAAGAAAAAGAGCAAAATAAAATCACAGCTTTCCACTGTGCAGTCAGATAGCTGCTTCACATCAAGCCTGTCTGCATCAATTCGTCATTTTCTCCGTCCCATGACCCCCAGTCCCACATCTCGTAATCTTCCCTCAGTGAAGCAACAGCAGTTACTGTAGCCCTAAATAATGCAGGAGGGAGAGGTCTGTGGTATGATCTGGGGGAAATAGCCAAATCTGAGTTTTTGACGTGCTGGCAAAATCAGCACTTAACACCTTGATCCGAGAAGAAGGTTTCCTACTAAGAATTTAGTTATGCTATGGGTGAAAATCTGGAAGCATTGTACAGCTGTTGCAGAGGGCTAGCACACGTGGTTGGGTTTGCACCACCTGTGGATACCATGGAGTGTGGAGTATGGAGAAACCAGACCCTCTGAAGATAAAGCAGTCATGGTGTAGATAATGGTCTAATAAGTAAAAAAGTAAATAAGGAGGTTGTGGTGGGGACACCGGTCATGTGTCCAGCCCATGCCCATTACTCTGGAGACTACAGAAGACAAGAGCAGTGTGGGGCCGGACTGTCAAGGCGGTTGGTGCTGGTGGATCTGCAGCCATAGGAAGGGAATGCATGGCTTACGTGCTCTTCAGAGGGGTGACAAAAGTCTGCTTCTTCCTCAAGGGGAAGTGGGGAAGGTGGGCCTGCCTCAGGGGGGATTCTGCATGTGGAACAGACTGTTCCCCCTTGTGCTTTTACCCTTCCTGTTTATGTGTTAGTCCCATCAGTATGATAGTTAAAAACAACTCAGATCCTGATAGTATTTTTAATATATATGGTCTGCAACTGTAAAGGGCTATTCCCTATTTATATCATTCAGTATTTTTTAATTACTTGATGTACTTTCGCCTCTATGGAGCCTTCAGCTTGTTGTGCTTGCAGAGCTATTTATATTCTGCCTTGCCTTGGGACTACTTTCAGAACAGTTGGTATTCAACCTTTCCGAAGAAAAGTCTTTCAGCTCTGGAAGCAGGCAATAAAAACTTGAATGCACACAACACAACAAATAATACTAGTTGCACCAAATCCTATTAATTATTTTTAAATGTCCTTCAGTTCAATTACAGAGGAAACTATTGGCCTCTTGGCTTAGAATAAAAGCATAGAGACTGCATGATGGGCTGTGGTCATAAGCGTTCCCCTGAGCTCTGATGGGAATGGAGAGCAGGCTTGTGTTCACTGCCCTCCCTGTGTACATAAGGTCAATGTATCAGAAAATAGCCAGTTGAGCAGCGAGTTTCAAGAGCTTTCATGCACTGATTATGAATCTTATTTTATTGTTAATGTTTCTTTTAAGCTTGACATTAATCTCCTTGTTGCATTATGCACACAATGTGATGAATTTTTTTTTTTGATGCATAAAGGAAGATTAAAAATACTCCTGAACTGTCTACCCACTTCATGGAAATATTAAGCAATGCACCCAATGTGTGACAAGACAGGAATCCTCTCTCTGAGATTTCACAAGGGAATAGGGAGTCACATGTAGACTGGTCTGGTGCTTTGCATGAGAAAACAATGGTATGTTTTCTCATAAAACCAGTGAGTCATTGCAACCAAAATGATTTCAAGGAAGTGTCAGTTTCAAAATTGTTTGATTCAGAAAGTACTGGGAAAATTTTTTAATTTTTGAAGGACTTGTGTCAACATTTTCTTAATGGGAAACAAAAATTGTTTGAAGTAATCTTTTCCTTTGAAACTCAGGCTAACTCAATACAAACTTAAATGGTCAGAAGGGAAATATTTTGAAATGAATATTTTAAAATTAATAAGGATGTGTTTGTTCCACTGTCACCCATTTTATTTTAAATTTAATGAATTTTGATTTCTCATATTTTTCTAACACAAGGAAGCCTTTCTTGACTTGTTGTTCATGGTTATATGAGACAAATTTATTCAGAATAAATACACAAAATCATATTAACCTGACTGTACTTTGAGTGAGGTCTCCTGTGACTGACCACAAAGTAACAGTCAGACATTTCTTACTCACATTGCCTGACTCTTTCCTCGGTTGCCTCTGAAATAGCCCATGTTTCATGTATGCATGTTACCCATCCCTGACTGACATTTTGGAAAAAATGAATTCAAAAGAGATCCTTTTGGCATGTTCAGAACATCTAGGACTTGTTATAGTGTCTCTTGGTTAGGAGAAGCTGAGAAGATGCTGTCCAGCTCACCTGCTTTCACTAGGTAAATATTTTGTGGAATGAAAGAGATAGTAGCTGGTGTAATGTATATAGGGTAGCTGGTAGTCTGAGTATAAGAAAAGGTTGTTTTTAACTGTCTTGAAACACACATACATCTTCAAAAATATGTTTAAAATGAGAAAAAAATTGCAGTGTTGTCACAGTCTAACCTAGCGATTTTTAAAATTCTACTTCCCTGCTTGTTGTTTCACTCAAACCCGTATTGCAATCACAGTATAATGCAAAAAGGATATGTACAGGTATAGTGACTTAACTGGTAACTGGTATTCTGTCTAAAGTATAACACGCTCTCGTGAGCTGGGCAATATCAAATTTCACTCTATATTTTGCAATCCCTTTTATAGCCCATCACTTTGTTTTTACTAATCTTATTTCGATTTCCATGCCATAAATACACAGGAAGGCAGGGCCGTGTTTTCAAGAGGTTGTCTGAGAGCTTTCCCATGCAACAGGAACCGCCAAACCCCTGACCCAGTTACAGCATACTTGCGGCGGGGGCTATCTGTAAGTGTGGTTTGTGACCAGGACAAAACTTTCCCAAAGTCCTTCAGACAGCTTAACCGCAGGGTATTTAATTTGGTTTTGGTCAACCCTCATTTGAATCTGGATTTCCAAAGAGGGAGGACAGCAAAGGTGGGGTGAAGGGAAGCGTGTTGGGGGGCAGAGGGTAGCTCTCTTGCTGGTATGACATCCCTGCCCAGATGGGTTGCTCCATCACAAGAAGGACCATGTCCAAAAACAAATGTTCTCAAGCATTCATCTAGCTATGAACTGTGAGGCCAGCTCAGCCAGGAGCCGATTCCTGGATTTGTCCATCCCTGTTTTGTATAATGTCTAGATTTGACTTTAAACTTACCTAAAACTAACTTTATCTCTAAGTGCTCTGCTGAAATAGGACCTCCCAATAACTGAATAGCGAGAGGTGTTTTATAATTTGCAGTAAAAGTTGTGACAGTTAGAACCCTCATTTATTTCCCTTTTACATAAAATGAGGTCACATGCATGATAAAGGTTAAAAAAATCCTCTGTCCTCATTATCTGAATTATTTGAATACCCCAGTTCTATCAATTTCCGTACGAGTATATCTGGGTAAGAGTCACCCTCTTGTGACAGCCATGACTAAGACGACTGCTTTGTTGCAACATGTGAGCTGTTTTGCAGGTATCATAACAAACCAGAATAATTTAGCAGGCTCTGGTAATATTCAGCCTTTCCTTCGCTGACCTTCTCTGAAGCAAATCAGCATTTCTGACTACATGTTCTCATGTTTGAAAAATCCAGACCAATAGAGTTGTTGTTAGTTACAAAAATCCTCAAATGTTGTTAGTCTTGTTAAAATATTCATTAAAGAATGGCTTGAGGTTTTTTCTTAATTATACTGTTATTAATCTTTGAACTCTTTTGAATGGGTGTCTTTTTATTGTTCTCTAACCAACTGAGCTTATAATTCTATTGCTTTATTTGTGGTTGGCCAGGCATGACACATTGTACCACACTAACTTAATTTTTTTTGCATTCTCTTATTAACACTCTAGTGATTTTTTTTTAAAATAAGCAGGAACCCTATATAATGTGCTGTAGCCAATTATTGAAGTACAGAGGAGAATTAGCATGTGGCAGTAAAGATCTAACCTCTTGCAAAAAGAGGAATATGAAATTATGAAGCAAAGCTAGCATTCCTTACTGACAGCCTTCGGAAACAAGAAGTTATATAATTGTTAAAAACATAAAGGGCAATAAATAATTTTGTGGTTGGCTTTTGAATACAGTTGCCTAAGAAATTAATATATGCAGTTTAATTTAATTATATTAATTATAAATAATTTTTCTATTATTGCCATAATGACAGTACACATTTTGAAGTGGGCTGAAATTCTGAAGAACTTTCTTTTGCTATTTTTGCTTTAGAGAACACTAACGCTAGTGTAGCAGTCAAATTTGCAGCAGTGATGATGCAGCTGGACATTTTCAACATCAGTGTAAATGCATCTCACTCCTCTTCTGCCTATATCGCCGATAACCTGTTTTTAGGTGCTCTTAAAATTGTGGGGTTCTGCAGTCGCACAGAACCCCCTAGAGGCAGTTGAACAAATTATCACGGGTGGTGGTAGGTGCTTAAAAAAAATCAGTTGCTTCCAATTGTCGTAAGAATTTAACATCCTGTTTTTGTCTTTCTACAACCTCGGCTCTCTCAGTAGTTCCAAAGCTGCATTCCTGCATGTTTTTAACAGGATGCAACAGCCATTTCCTTATTTTGTATGGCTATTTTTATTAGATTACAATTACTTTACATTATGATTGATTGAGGGCTAAAACTCAGCTATTCATTTGATGTTCATATTGTCAAAAACATTTCTTTGAAGTTAGAGTTTTTTAAAGAAAAAAATTCCCTCAATTTTGTATACAGTTTTCTAAATTAATGAACAAATGCTATGGTGCAGAAGAGTGCATATTGTCTCTGTTCTGTGTATGCACAATCTTTATTGCTTTGCATGAATTGAGCTCATGTTAGAAAGGGAAGAAATAATTTGAAACTGTGTAAAAAAATTTGCTTTGTTAAAAAGACATGCTTGCTTTAAAGACTATATAATGCATTGTATGCACACCTCATTTATTACTCTATGCTTTTCTGCTGCTGTAAAACTGCTGTCAAAATAGATCATGCTAGCAAAAATATTCTCAGTTTCTTGGTAAAGCTAAATGAAATCAAATATAAAGTTTGTGATACATTAAATCACAAATATAAATATATTCTTTACAGCCAGCTGTTATGTCTAAATGTGCACATTTTAAAATGGAAACATTTATCCAACATGGTGATTAGCAATTTCAGTTCTGAAAAGCCTGATTACATTTAAGATGCAAAAGATTAAAATGACTAAACAGATAATGTTAATAGTTCATCTTCCCTGATGTTTTTATATGTTTAAAATCGCAAAAGTTACACCAGAACTTCTTGCATAGTAAACTCACCAGAAATAGTATGGTTGTAATGTATCTTACCGCAAGTTGTAATCTCTTATGGCCAGTGTTTGAAAGAAAGATTCTTGCTGAGAATGCCTGTCTGTGCTTCTTTTATGATATTTACACACACATGTCTAATTTAAGCTACAAAATTACATAATAGATGGTTGTACTAAAAATGCTCGAAAAGAATAATGAAGTTATCTTAATTACTAGAACTCTAACTTCTGTGAAAGTTTGTGTTTGTTGTTAATAATTCATTTTTCAGCTATTCTTCTGCTCTGTGAATATTATTAACTAAAAAAAAAAAAAAGTCTGGATTTACATTTCATCTAAAATCCAGTCCTGTGTTACAGCTTAATTCTATTTTTGTTATCTATTTCTTATACATTTGAACATGCAAATGCAGAGGTAGGTAAAAATATTACTAGCCTTTTTTTATACATTGGCAATCAGTGGTTCAAAAGTTCACGCAATACCATATGTCCTAATAATATTTATCTAAATCTAAAATAATATGGAACTGTCAAATAGCATCCCACATGGTAACAAATGATGGAATGCAGGGGAACTCTTAGATTTAGCCTTTTCTTTTTTGTCCAACAAGCTAATGCAATAAGACCAATAATAAAAGGTTGTGTAGTAGGCCAAAAGTCTGTGACAGATAAAAAAGAAATGTTGGAAACCGATGAAGCTTTTGCACAATTAGATTTTTTGAGGCAGTGCTGTAAGGATTGTCCAGGGCCTGTTCAGTTCTGATTGATGGTAAAATCATAACTACATCCTATTAGCTGTAGAGTTCACTGACAGGTTACTGCAGATTAATATTGCTACTGCTGTTCACTTACCATCAAACTGGTGGAAATATGAATTGAGCTGCTACTACAACAAACCCTGCATATTAAGAGGTAGGGTGTTTTACTGAACCATCTCCATTCTGTCATTAGAGAAGGAGATGCAAACAACATTTATCTCCAAGGTATGTAGATATATAGTAACATACTAATTAGTTTTTCCAGGGGACCTTGATGATGCTGACCAGGTAGCAATCATGCATGCTTAGTGTTGCTTTGAGGTTTAGTTTATGATTAAAATGATACTTGCAAATGATAATGAACAATATTTTTCTCTGATTTAAATATTTAATTTCATGCAAATAGCAACAGCATATAATGGATACATGCTTGTTCTGGAAGATGAAATGAGATATATTTTTAGGGCCCAGGCTGAGGGAGTTGCTGCACCCCTTCAGTCCTGGCTGGAGATGTGGGGCTGGGGCATGCTGGAAGTCAGTCTGGGGTGCTCAGCATCCGTGGCCAGCACGTGCAGCTCACTGTGGCATGGAAAAACCCAGAAATGTGCCTCAGTAGTCACAGTGGTAGAGGCAATATTGTGTGTGTTTGAAGTCACAAGGAGTCCTGTGTTTTTTGTTTCTTTCTTTGTTGATATTGGGACTTTGTTCTGCCAGGATCTCCTCTCACTCAGCACCTCTGGCACCCTCCATGTATGGGCCAATATTTACCCTCTGCCCTGCAAGCAGAGAGATGAACTTTCTTTTTTCCTTGGAGGAAAACCCAACTCTGGCCAACACCCTGCACACCATGTAGCTATTTTCTTCCCTTTCCCACTGCCAGTGACTGTGGCAAGTACTGTTTCTCACCATTCCCAGCTATGACAAAAACATACTGACATCCCATGGCGGGCATCTCTCACTTTCCCCTATCGCAACTATTCTACATATTTCACCAAAATCTGCCTAAACCCTCCTATTTCTTTCCTCACAAGACCACACCATATCAGAATGTCTTTGGCTAGGGAAAAATATGTATTTCTGTAACAAACAAAAAGTCTAAAAAGTCCACTTGATCTGAAAAAGGGCAACTAGAGGAAAGGTACTGCTTGTGAGTAGTTGGAGTGGAAGCAAGGTCTGTGTTGCTGGAGTTGGCAGCCATGGAAAACAGGCGCAAGTTGCCCAAAGCAGCATTTACTCCTGCCCTCTGCTTTGAGCTTCACTTCTCCCCTGGTCACCTTAGTGAGATCCTCTGCCTCAGTTTTTGCATCTGTAAAATGAGAATAATCCTTCCAGGAACATGGTGAGATGCAATTCATTAGTGCTTTCTGGGACTTGCAACAGGAAATGTACTACTGAAGTGCACAGGTTTACAAAAACAGTTCCCCAAGTGTAACATAATAGCATTTGTGATTTTAAAAATGTAGGCATGAATCTTTACTTCAAATCTCAACAGAGTTAAATGTATTTTTGTCAAGGAGACATTGTTTTTTTTATGATAGCTACTCCGTGATTCATGAGTCAACATGCTATACAAATACCAGAAGGCATAAGTGAGTTAGAGACATTTCTCAGGAGTGGCACAACAGTTCTCCATTACCCAATTCAGTTAAAATATCCTATTTATCATACTTTTTTTTTTTTTTTTTTTTTTTTTTTAAAATGGATGAATCCTGCAATTTTTAGTTAAGTGAAAAATCTGTGTGAGGGAACATGCTCTTTGGCTTGAAATGAGTTTGGATAAGAATTACAACTTACGTTATAAAAACAGTTTAAGAAAATGATATATAATAGGCTCGCTGTAAATTATACATCTTCAGTGGCATTTAATAGCCTTTCACTTCTATCAGTTGCTCATTTATTTTACAAGACACCTAGATTCTTGTATCTAGGTGTTTTTTGATATTATTTCCCCTTGACACAAGTAACATTTAAATTAAAGTGTATCATCTTTTTAGAAAAGTTTTGGATGTGTTCGTCTGAGGATATAGGAGGTCGGCAAATTTGTGGTGATACACTGTCCATTGAAAAATACCTATCTAGCAGTATGAAAAATGCTTTATGGATATGCAAAATCTTTCAATGAGAAAAGTCAGGTTCAGAACAGAATTGCTACTTCAGTCCAAAAAGAAGACCATGTGAAGCCAGGAACTGTGACATGTGGAAGACCCAGGTTCAAGTCCCTCCAGGAATCTGAACCTGGGCTTTCTGCATTCAGGTGAGTACCCTGGCAATGCGGCATTGTTAGACCACGCCTTGGTGGGTTTTGAAAAAAGTCAGAATATTTTGCTTTTTGTTCTAGGGCAAGATGAGAATTCTCTGGGGACTTCTGAAATTTTCCAGGACAGATAAAGCTGTTTCTTTGACATTACTTCTCTGCAACCCATGTTTCTGGAAATTTTTAGGAGGTTGGATAAGCTTAGAGTTGCTTAGAAGTTAAATGGATCACAGGGAAAAAATTAGCCATGACATAAACTTGTTGACTTCCAAGTTGTTCTTATTACCAGCAGGATTGAATTTGGCCAGTAGACTGTATTTATGCAAAAAAGCAACATATTTAGTAAAGAGAGGATCAAATGCTCATGGGGGGCAGGGGGGGAGAAGGACATATGGGGGTGAGCTGGAGAGAAGCGAAGGGAAGACAGAAAGGAAAAGGTCATAGCGTGAAAGGGTGCCGTGAATTCCAAAAGTGTCTAATTAGGTTTCTGGCTGTGGAATTTGCCTTTGCCCCAAGCCAAGAAGCCCAGCTGTTTTACAACAGGGCTTTTGCCTCCTAGCAATGACTGCAGACAATGTGTGACCTAAACTGCAAGTGTATTTATAAGGACAACTTCCTTCACTCTTCACAACAGATTCCATAAAATATGTTCAAATGTTATTTAGAAGGTCGCATAACTGTTTCAGTTTTTTTATGCACTTTTCTTGCTTTTGTTGGGTGTCTAAATACAATTTGGAGAAGTCCTAAAAAGAGGGGGATGAATTTTATTAAAGGCACTCCTCTGAACTTGTATTCCATTGGATTATTTTTAAAAAGTGTCAGTCTTGAAAATTAAATGTTTGAAGGAATATTAAATTTGATGAATCATTGCCAGTTTCCATGTTTGTTAGCTTTTATATACCACATTAAAGCATTCATTAATAAAGTGTCACACAACACTGCTTTGATTGAGTCCTAAAAGGTTAATGACTTGATACAGGCTGGTATTCTGAGCTTTACTGTTTGCAGGCGGTTTGTGGTGAATGCGAAGTGCTTTGAAATTGTAACAAAGAGAAATCTTTTATTTTCCTTTACTTCAAGTCCAGAAAGTGTCCTCAACCAATCTGGACGTGCAAGATGAGCTAGACCTACCACCATTAAACTACAAAAATTAAAAAACAGAAGGTACAGTCATGAGGAGCAGGGGTTTTTGTTTGTTTGTTTTGTTTTGTTTAGGTTTTTTCCTTACAGGATTTACTCAAATTTAACAGTAAAAAGCTGCATGTTCATATGACTTCTCAGAGAAAGGTGGAGTAAGATACATACAAACCCCACGTCTGCTGTCCACCTAATCCTGTTTATATCTTTAAGCTGCCTTGACAAGTGATTTTGGGGGCTGAAGCTACATTTACCCAATTTTGAAAGTGATTAGCCAGTCCAGAATTATTCCCTAATTTTAGATATGCTGAATATTTTTCAAATTGCCAGAAGATTTCAAAAAGTGCCTTTTAAGTGTAACTGCTGTGGACATGTCCATGAGGTTAGGCTTTGAACGAGTCAGAATGCAGGTCAGAGACAGAACCAGTGTTTTGCCCAGTGCCCTCTTGGTAATGGCCGAGCTGGGTAGCCTGGTCAAGTACAGGCATTTTTATATGCTCAGGAAAGTGTTGCATTTAGGTCGCCTGAGTAATCCACAGGCGAATTGGTAGCATCGGCAGCAAAAAGAAAGGAAATAACGTTTCCAAAGTTTGTCCTCTTAACTACACTGTGTCCACATTTTATGAAATTTGAACTCTCCTGAGATGGAAATAAGCTTCTTGACAAAGTCATGTGTGAAGTTAATTTTGTTTTAAGATAGTATTGAGGTTCTGCTCTGAGGGGAGTTGTTAGTAAAACAAATGACTCTAACTGTTTTAGTATGGAAGACAAATCAAAGCATTTCCATGAAGTAACAGGGGTGACCTGCTGTAACTTAACCATTTCCTGAGCAAATACAAGCTATTCTATTGGATGGGGGATAGTTCCCATGTTAGCCATTGTACAGAGAAAAATAAAAGTTCATATAAAAGAGCCCACCAAGGGTTATATGGCTGCAATTGTTTCCAAACTGAAACAACTTAGTATCTGTTTATGATTGTCAGTATCATGTTATATTGTTCTTGTAGAATCCATAAAACCTAAAAGTCTGCAGTATTGCCTCTAAACATCCAGCGGCTGCAGCCAGATTTCAGAGCCAATGCGTTTAAAGAGAGGGGAGGTAAAACCCAAAAGTTAATAAAAAGTTGACCTTGATTTTATTTACCATCTTAATCTAATTTTGATGAGGTGCTTCATTTGAACATAGAAGAACAAAAATCCAAGCCCAAGCTGATAAGATTCAGGTACTCAACCTTGTGTTCTATAAACGTTTCTTTTATTCAAGGATTGGAGATGAGAAGGAAGAAGCAGTAAATCTGAATTCCAACTTTCTCACCATAGCTCATGTTTCCACAGTTCAAAATGGTGCCCATTAATTTTCTGAGCCATTCAGATGTACAGCATGCTATCATATTAGCAGTACTTAGACAAGGATATTCATTTGCATTTTCATAGTCACTTCCTTTGCATTGTGTATGACAAGTGATGCAGAAAATGAGTGGGCAAAGATGTGGTTCTCCACTCAACAAAACCAACCCTTGGAAGAAGCTACAAAACAATTCAGTGCCTCAGAAGACAGAGATGTTGTCACTTAATACAAATATAAACTATTCTCTTTTTCAGACAATGCCAAAGTGTGCTTGCTAATGAAATCATGTTTCAAAAGCTAATGATTGAAAAACAATGCATACTTGGACTTGAAAGCAAGCTGATGGAAAGATAGATAAAACAGTCATTTGTTGGTAAATCAGATGTATTGTCAAGTACTTGTACTGACTAATTGCAGTGGCTTTTTACTGTCTGATTTTAGCAGTTTCAGATTTCTCTGTGTTATTTCTAGCAGTTCAAACACTAACACATTTAGGGTAAGGTACAGACAATCTGTTCACAAGGTGTACATATATCACATGGGTATCTGCAGTCCACAAGCCTTTCTGCATGAACAAGACCATGATGAAGATGACGACGACGACAACGACAATGACAACGAGAGAGAAAGAGGGAGGGGAAAAAAAAGAGCACATCATCTGGTTAATCCTATCTCAAAGATACTTCAAAGCAAATTATGCAGAGTAGCTCTTATCAACTGCAGCTGCTTAGTAGGAATGTCATGTGAGCAACACAGTTTGGAAGATAATGGATTTATGTCTAGCAGGAAGTCAAACGTGTGATGACTTCATGCAGATTCTGTTAGGAATCATGTTGCTAATATTTTTTCCCGTCCCAACAATGTCATATAAAAACAACGAAAATTTTATATTTGAAGCCCATATCAGATGACACAGGGAATGCAGATGAGAGGGAGTTTTATTTCAAGGACAGATTGCATTAGGAATGATTCCTTTTAGAGTTGTCCTTGCCAGAAGCAAAGCTCTCGGCTTTCCTGATTCAAAAATAAGGGGCATATCCTCACATGGGGTAAGTGTCATTGTTCTCTTAAAGCCAACAGTGAGATGGTAATTTATGATTTGGCCCGTCTACTGATGAGTCTGATAGATGAGTTTATATTGCTTGCTCATAAACAAACCCAGTTTGTTCCAGTTCTCAAATTAGGACTCTATATACTCACAGGCGCTCAGAAAATGAAAGAGAAAAATAATCATACTTGCTGAACTTGAAAAACTCAGCACTTCCTATTTTAAACCAGTTGTTATGTCTCTCATAATAATTTCATATTTTATTATCCTTGCCTACAGTGGTCTTTTACCATGTCTATATAAACCTCATTTCTAATGGTCTCAGAGGACATACTTGGTATTTCCAGAACAAAACAAAATTAAAACATACACCCAGAAACCACACACACGCACACACAGTCCCAAAGTACTATAATGCTTAAGGCTTGATTCAAAGCCTATGGAGGTTTCAGTGTGGGATCTGGGCTGTGATGACTGACAGATTGGGCTAACAGTGCTGTGACATGCTGAACCGCAGCTGAGCCTCTTGCCTTCTCCCTGGCTCCTCTAGTCAGCAGCACTTGTGGGGTAATTCAGAGAGATGTTTGGCCTCTGTGGAGATGGTACTTTGTGTCATCTTGAAACAGCCTCATCTGGCTACCATCACTGGTGAAACACAGACCCCAGGGGGTAAAAATGCTGCTCAGCCCAACAGCAGACTTCAGAAAAAGGAAGACTAAAAATGGCTTGTGTGGGGAGAAAAGCCCTAGACATTTTCTTAACTAATTTGTTTGTTTTTATAAGTTTATGGAAAGAGAAGTGATCCAACAATGTAAACAGCAAAATATGTGAAATGGCTAATGAATTTAATGACTTGACAGTAGGAACTCTACTGAACTGTTGCAACTG
The DNA here is from genome assembly GCF_047716275.1 of Strix uralensis. NCBI lineage: Eukaryota > Metazoa > Chordata > Aves > Strigiformes > Strigidae > Strix > Strix uralensis. Next base: position 20,535,467 of record NC_133977.1, on the reverse strand, counting down.
ATTCTTATTTGTACTGTAGCAGGTTTACCAGGAATAGTATGGGCATAAAACACTCCACAGAGCTCCCAATTTTAATTGGAAATCTGTCATATTCCAGCAGGGGAGATGGTGTACACATGCAGCATGCACACACACAGAGCATACACATGCATGCAGCATGCACACGCATGCAGCCTGCGTGTGCAGTTGTGCTGCCACGTTCATTGGCATGCAAATAACAAATTAGCAGGTATATCCCTATGAATTTTCATTTCCTCATACCCTGTCTTGAGCCATGCTACATGTATTACATATGCTTAGGTCACATAAGGGTTAGGGACATAACTACTGGATCCCAAGGGACAGATGGAGCAAAGCCAGCATAATCTCTGAATCCAGCTCTTTACTATTACTCTCTGATCATGAAACGCCCAGTGAACTTGGAATAGACATTTTCATCCAGCAGCTGTTTGCATATCAGAGGCTAAAACTGTACATAAAATCTGAGAGAAAGATTTTTCATGCAGGCTCAAAGCAGGTATAGGACCAGAGTCCTATTTCTGTCATGGCAGTGGACCTGAAAGGCCAGCTCAAGTTTTCTGTGCAGGCTGTGAGAGGCTTTTGGCTACAGCACTCTTCCAGTGCATGGATTGTCTCCTCCCCAGATTTTTTTTTTCTGTTTGTGCAGCTCCCAGCAAAAAGAACATTGTATCAAAGCAGAGTGCTAGAATTATAGAAATGCCCAGTGCTACTACTATAAAAAGTAGCAAATATCCACATATACTCCTGCCCCTCCCCACGGGAGTTCTGGCCATAAACTTAGGCGGTCTGAACTCAAAAGTATAGCCGTGGAATTACACCCTATGCGTTTGCTCTTTTTGACATAAGAGCTGTATTCTCTCCCACAGGCTGGTGTCTTCCTTTTTTCTCTGTAGGAAACTCAAAGTGCTTCTGTTTTACAGATCTCTTTCAGGCATGATTAAATTGGCCTCAAAGGAATGGGATTTAACTGAAAGAAGGCCAACTGGTATTTTTTAACCATGCCCAAGAATCCATGCTTCATAAATAACAACTGGTGAGCCCATCACCATACACAGTCAGAGCTCCACCAGATGAACTTCAAGCAAAAAGCATATCTTTATCACACTGTGTTTAAAGGACAGAAGACATGTATTTTAGAAAAAATACCTTTTTCCTTTCCCCTCCCTATTTCTTTTCCATAAGTTTGTTCTTGTAAACAGCTGTGTGAGTTTTAGTGACAAAGGCACATGAATCTGTTATGCTGCCCTATAACACCCCACTTATTTGTCTTTACTTTTTTTTCCCCACCAAACTCTTTAGTTTAATAGATTGTAAGGACTTTCACCTCAATCCTTGAGCAATTCAGGGTGTAAATCCCAAACAGTATTTTGGGCATCAGATGCAGATTTTCTGTTTGAAAGAGGGAATTTCTTTTGTAAAGATGCAGTCTTGATTTAAAGACTTCAAATGATCTACCACATCCTGCGGTAGGTTGTTCCGATGATTAATGGCCCATGCTAGAGAAAGTACGGCAGCTTCCAACCATTGGATCTTATTGTGCCTTTTTCTGTTAGACTAAATAGCTATTTGTTATCAGAAATCTCTTCCTTATGTAGATACCTGCAGACTTTGATTAAGTCACTTTTTAACTCCTTCTTGGATAACCTTAACAGATTAAGGGATGTTTTCCTGACTCTTTTTTTCTTTGAACTTTCCTTTTTTAGACCTTTTTCTAGTTTCATATTATACTTCAAGAACCGACCCAATACTCCCATGAACATTTTCACTGATGCTATATGGAGGTGTAACAGCACCTTCTGAATCTAGTTAATGCTGTGTATCTTCTTGTCTTCACATCCTCCTCTGTATATTGTACTGGAAGTCCATGTTCCTTTGTTTACCGTTATTCTCAAATCCATGCTGAGGCCCTGAGTTGCTCTGCAGGCTCTTCCCCCCTCAGCGCCACCATGGCGTTGGCTGCCAGTGCTCCAGGGCTGCTCTAACACAGGGCAGTTGTGTAACCCTGGATTGAGCTCCTGTGAAAGCAGCTAAGCTGTGAAAAAGAGCTGAGTGAGAAGGAGTTGGAGGAAGCCTCATGTGGGGCTGGCTTTTTGTCCGCTGGCTTGGAAGCTGCATTTAAGCTCAAGCTTTTGCCCTTAGTCCTTGTCCAAGTTTAGCTGTGCCTGTGCCAGCCTAGTACTGTGTCAAGCCTGACCTGGCCTTGCTGACCTGAATTCCCAGCTTACCTCAGACCTGCCTTGGCCCTATAGACTTGTCTGAGATGAGTGGACTTTTGGCTGACTGTGGTTACTATCGCTGGACCTGCTCTACTTTTGTCTGGGTGGCGTGTCCCTGCCCCTGCCTCGCTGCCACCCTCAGCTATCGAATAGGACAAGGGCCAGTGCCTCTGGGGCCTCAAGAGAGTATGGTGGCTTTCTGTTCCCAGTTACTCAATATCATCTGTTTGCTTCGTTTAGTCCATTTAATGTGAGTACGTTGCTTTGTTGGAGGTTTTAACTTCATCAGTAGAACTTGCTATTTCATCAAAAAAACTAAGATCACACTTGCCTGACAAGACTTAACTTATCCGAAAATGTGCCGAGACAAATGTTCTGCTGCTGTCATTTAATTATTTACTGATTGTCTCCAATGTTAGGCTTCCAAGACTGGGGCGACTGCTCTTTTCAGCTTAATAGGTTGAATGTCTATTAGTCATCACGTTTACCATTTTAAAACATTTGCATGACCTTAGCTTCTTTTACAGTCCTCTCAGACTCTTCCAGCTTTTTAAAAAGTCAGTGTATGTAGATCAGAGTGTTCCCTGGCAAGATGCTTTCATACCCCTGAGTAAAAGTTGGCTAGTGCTGTTTATTTGCTGCTGGGTAATATTTCTCTGCTGGCTGATGGGACAAGAAGAGGCTCCACAGCCACTCCAGGATCTATGAGCACTCCCACATACAGAAGTACTGGCAGGAGTATGAAATAAGCGCTATCATTAGAAGGACTTTAAAAGGAGTTAAAATATTTGCAGAAAAATTAAAAGATGGAATTTTCCATTATTCTGCTCTGCAACGGAGACAGAAGAGTAGTCCTGGCTGTAAACTCTCCCTGTATTATGTATATTAAATACTGCCTGCCTTGAATTTGTCTAATTTACGCCTTGCTTCACCATTCCAGCCCAAGCCTCATCTAGAATTACCATCCAGGCCATACTCCCCAGAATCCTTCACAGAGAAGCTGGAAGCTTCAGCCCAGCTCTGGTCCAGGCAGGAGTCTCTACACACCAGCTCCCAGATGCAAGGAGCTGCCTTCCTACTGCTCAGGCAGGCACAAAGCAGCCTCAGTGCTCCTGACAGTTCCTCGCTGTTTTGAAAAGCACTTCAGTTCTCAATGCCCGGGCAGGAAGTGCCCCAAAGCTGCAGCGTTTGGGTCTTGTAGAAACATTTTCACTCATATTCTAGTGCAAAAGCTGGAGAATGAACCCAATCCTTTTTTTTTTTTTTTTTTTCCCACAAAAGAAAGCACAGTAGAACCAGCCCCAGAGTGAGCAATTACTGCTGAAAGAGCATTTGTTTTTTAGGAGCTAAAAGATGGGGGGAAGTGGTCAAAATAATCCAATGACTAAAAAAGAATAAGCGTGAGAAATAATTGAAACCACCAATAATCATGCATGGGCAAAATATTTTAAACTTCTTCCTTTTACTTTGTTTTACTTGGAAAACTTTATGAGTTGAAGTATATATCGAGGAATTTCATAATATGTTAGATAAAAGTGTATCAATGAGCCACCTGCCATTAATAAAGTACACTATTACAAGCTAAATGTGTTCTTTCCAATCTGTAACTAAAATTTCACATCTCTGTAATCCTCCCTGAGCTTCACTCATCATTTTCCCTAAGTGGAACTTAACTATTTGCATTAGTTTATTGGACTGTGCCAGTGAGAAAAGCAAAGACAAGGGGAAACAAAATAGTGTTCCTAATAACTCATTTCTTAGAACAAGATCCTCCCAGCCTCCTGTAGCAAAGACGCTCATGTGGTAGGGGCTTGTGCTGCTTCTAGGACACAGCACTTGCTCTGTCTGGGTTAGATCAGGGCCCCATTGAAGTCAATGGGAGTTTTGTGCGAAAATGTATCTTGTATGCTGTCACTTGGGCAAATGTCCACCTCAGGCTACAGCAGAAGCAAATCACCACATTTGTTTTCACTTCTGACCTGCTGAAAGTAGGATTATATTACTTGTATATTTAATTCTGACTTTTTTTTTTTTTTTTTTTTTTCCTGATTTAAACAAAGATACCACTGTGGTATAATCGGATACCAAGTACTGTTTGAGAGGTTGAAGAAGTCAATTACAACTGAAATTGCCGACTTCATTTACTGTTGCCTTGCTTTTAACTCAATGTTTTTCTTCATAGACAATCAACATGTAATTTCCTTTCTTCAGCTCGTACTTTCATGTCTAACAACACAAGCAGTGGCACTGTTCACTCTGAATTCCCAGATTCTTCTCACATTGTGCCACCTCCTTCATATTATTTAACTTCATCTTTCCCCTGCATAGATATATTACAGGGGAAGAATGAAGATAACTTCAAACAAGTTGCCAAATGAATGCAGCAAAACTGAGCCATGCTGAAACAGTAAACATTGAGTTAATTTTTCGCTATGCAAAATGTATTTATTAGTATTTTGCTCAGATAATCCAAGGGCTCAGAAACACTCTTCCAGTGACTGGCTAAATCTGATTTTTGTTTGTGACCAGCATGAATGCTGACCTTTGCCTTCTTGACTGATCTTTGCATCTCCTAGAAAGTTCATGGAAAGGTCATGGAGCAGCACTGACTTCCTCCATGTGTGTGTGTGCCTGTGTGCCTGTGTGTGCATGCATGTGCATGCGTGTGCGTGGGGACACCTTCCTGCCACTGAGCCCATGGAAGGGATGACCTTGCTCACTGACAGCTTTAGTTTCATGTTTGTGGAAATCTGGACCCACTAATACCAACAGCAACAAAGTCAAATCAGGCAAAAATGCACACCATTTTTTATTTACCAAGCACCTTTGTTTGCCTTACTTTTCATTGGCAATTGCTCCTTATTTAGCTTTAAAGTTTTGTCTCAGTTCAGATACATCCTTAGCTTAAGGCAATGGTACTACACAGAGTATCTGGCTTTGTAAAATGAAAGGACTAAAATGTGACTAGAAACAACTACAGAGGAAATGGCTAACATGGCTTTTTCTTAAATACATATTAAAAAGAATGAGTTCTTCCCTTAGATTACTTTGGCATAGGTGCATGAGAGAAATAAAAATGATTCCTTGTATATTATTTAGCTGATTCCTTTCACAGAAAAGTTCAGCGCTGCTTGTCACTGCAAAGGAGAGCTACGAATCTCATGAAAGCTGCTCTGCTGACACCATCAACTGTACAGCACTCGCTTCCAAACCAGACCTCAGAAAGCAGCACTGTTAGAGGGTTTTAAATCTCTGCTCAGAAACTGTATCTATTTACAAAGAGCAAGAATAGCTCTGAAATTGTGAAAAATGCACTTGAGTCATATTTAGAATGATTGTATGTGGGGGATATAACAATACTTTTCAAGACTGTAAGCACTGCGTATATTCATATCTCGTGCTATTTATCTTGCAGATATACAGCGCTGGAAGTTGCTGGCTGTAAGCTGGTAAGCTTGTAGCAGTGAGAAGGAAAGATCTCTCCGTTTGTCACTGGCCGTATATCACCGCAGCTGTGCCCTTTGATTACACAGAGGGCTCCTCCAGCCATTAATAATAGGAAACACTTTTTGTCTGGTGAATGCATCTCAACGCTGTCCTCTAACACCTAGGCTTTGCAGTGAGGTAGAAGAGGTAAATTAAGGATGGTGCTTGTTCATTTTACATTTACACTAGATGTGTAAACAAGGATAACCTTTGTTTTCCTCAGAAAAGAAAATATGCCATTCTTTTTCCTACCACCACAGTGACTGTTTTTTTTACAGAAACAGTATAGCACTGCCAATTACAACCTGCTGAGGAAGTGACACTAATGAATCACAATAATGCTGCCACAGCATCATGGAAAGTCCTGTGACGCCAGCCTTCCAGATTAATTGCATCACATATAATAGCCAAGTCACATCTGCTGGCCAGGTGTATCAGTGTAAAAGATTCTCCCCCAAACGCAGAGATTAGAGTAAATCAATATATAAGCTGGATGAAGCCCTAAGTATGAATACTGCATTGCCAAAATTAGATAGCTATCTGAAATTGTCACAAATAATTGATTCCAAGATTGGAAAATTCTAAACTGGTGTAAATTGTTTAGCGCCAGAGAGCACTACAAAAGGCATTTCATGCTTGATCTGCAAAATGAATCAAAATTAATGCTAAGCTCATGCAGCATGCTGTTGGTCTTACCTCTTGCAGCACAGTGTATCTGAGCTGCTCCAGAGAGGTGTTTGCAGTCAGTGGTGCATGGAATCTCTCTGGGTCTGGCCTACATTGATCATCTCCCACACCATCTTTGACACAATAGGAAAAAGCTAAAAAAATTCTTCTTAACACTGCTTTTAGTCATGTGTCAAAACGTTGCTTTAACCCACCCCAATCTTTATTTAAAATGAGGACTTTTGAACAGCAAAAAAAACCAACAAAAAACCATGAGTCACTTTAAAGCAAAGTCTGCTCTTGCTAGCCATTATTTCATATCCTCCGCTCTTCGATTACTAGAGGTAGCCATCCCATCAGTCAGGCCACAACTAGATTTGCACCAGAGGAGAGGATTCTGCAAAATCCAGTTGTTTTGGAGATACTCCAAATATCACACAGAAAGGTATCATTCCTGTTTCTGCATTTACCCCAAAACAGTGCCTTCTGTTTATATTTTTGTAAAACCCACAGTTACTTCATTGATGGTCCTGTGACTATGATATGTTCCTCTTAAATCTGTGCTGACAACTTATTTAGGTCATGAAGTCAGAGTTTAATTTCCTGAAGTTGGATTTATTCCCTCAAGCTGTAAAGAAGTAAGAAAACGCATGCTTGTTGCTGAGTTAAACATGGAGCTGAAAATCTCCAAGGTGGAGTCTTTGGCCAGCATGCTGTGCCTCTTTTTTCAGCCTCAGTTACTTGCTTCATGATTTGAGAATCTGGAAGCTGAAGCAATTGAAGGATGCTCCCCAGTCCCAGCAGCAGGCATGCACAAGCACTGCTGACCACCTGACTCCACGGATGTCTTGTTTTATTGAGTCCCATCTACAGATGGTGAGGTAGTACGTCAGTCTAGAAACTGCAGTAAATCCTTGGCAAGAGAACCCATCCTGAGTTATGTGAATAAAATAACATATATGAAATAGTGAAGTATTTTATTTTTATATAGCACTGCTCTTCCACAGACACATAACTTAGCTGAAAAATGCCATCTATCTCTATGAATACCAAATAAGAATTAATTAGATGTTATTGGCTAAATTTCACCAAGAGAACATATCAGTCAGTTGAATATATTTTTCTAGAAATCCAGAAAACTATACAAAGCTTACTTTTTGCTATTTTTATAATCTACCTGCCCCAAATACAGTTATTATATTGGTCACTGAGTTTAAATGATGAATTTCCCTGCTTTTAAAGCTAAGAGGAAAAGATCACTAAATTTCTTATCAGGAGATAGTGATAGACTTTTCAAAAATGCACAGCATCTTGAAAGTTTGGTTTCATATCACCATTTATATTCCTGAGAAATAGACATGTCTCACATTCTGTAGCAGTGTTTTGTGACATTTGGATTTACAATGCTCAAGTTTAAGTCTCTAGCCCTTTGCAGTCTGTCAAAAACAGCTTCTCTGTCCATTTATTTTTGTCTTCTGTGCTCAGTCTGAATATCTTTTGTAAATTTATACTTGACAACCCTCGTATTTCAGCAGCTGGCTTTGTTTCACAATCTACCTTGCTTGCTCTGTTGCATTAGCTGAAACAACAAATTTAATCCATGATGTCAATAGTAAATTATAGTGGAGATGTAATATATGCCTGACATCACTAAGGTCAAGGCCATGGTGAAAATATTGCAAATAATAGATCCAAAGGGTCTCCTCATAGTGGTAGTTGCTTGCTGCACATTTAATGTTACGAGAAACAGATTAGTGCCGCACACTGCATTATGTTCGCCTTTTAGTTACAGCCAGCATAAAACTCCGGCTAATGTAAGAGTGCTCCCTCAACATGAAAAGAGGTTCCAGAGAAGTTTGCTATGTCATTATATTTCATATTTTCTAACTGATAAATAATTAAAACAAGAATTACTTTACTGAAAAGATTCATTTAGAGCACACATTTTTCCATTACTCTAACTGTTTGGAGGGGTTGGGGGAAACATTTATTGCATACCTTACCTAAACTACCTTGCCATTAAAGTATCTAAATTACCTCAGTGAATTCTGAGCACAGAAGTGGTTGATGAATTGCTTTTTGCATAAATGCACTTTGCTAGAACCTAATTTTGTGTATAAACACACACACACACACACACACACATGGAGAATAAAGCAACTACTGAACTCTCTCAAGAAGAAAAATTGAAGCCTGGAATTTTCTCTGTGTAATGAAGTTTTTCTAAACGTTGCTTGTATTATAAGCATCCTTGGACTCTCTGAGGACAAGCCAAAAATGGGCTCTTCTACAATGGCGAAAGAGCAGTTAATGAATCATTTTCTCCTGTGTGAAAGTGCTCATTCCTGTTAATTTGTCCATTTTTACAGCCAGAGCTTTTTTCATATCAAAATTCACTTTCACTTTAAAAGTCCATTTAATGCCAAAGGGGAAAAAAAGTTTGTGCCAAGTGAACCATAAACAAATTCAGTGTATGGCAGAACATGGAGATTTCCATTCCATCAAGCTCTGTTATTTGTTTTATCTGGCATAAAGAGCATCAACAACCCAAGGACTTTCAATCTGCAATTCATCCCTTTAACTTGGCTCTAAAGCATTTTCACTCCTTAATGAGAAAGGATGGGCCAGATTTACAAAGCTGCAGAATATACCAGAGTACAGCTACAGCACTTGGCTTTCCACATGCCCTGTCTGGATATATGTCATTTAATACATTTGCTTCTCAAAAGAGTTCCTGGTGTTCCTACCACTGAATGGAGGAAGGATTGTGTGGGTGGTACCTTTTGTCTTCCATTTCAGTTTAGTTTTAAGAATGTGAGTAACCCCACAGGATGCAGGAACATGCAGGGGAAAATGCTTGAATCAAGGTCTTTACATACAAATCCGCATTTTTGGAAATACAGGCCTTAACCACCTCTGCAGGAGCTCTGATCATCATTGTGCCTTTGCCTGTGTTCTTTACTCCTCCATTCAAATCCATGCCAGACTAAAGTCACCAAAAGTAATTGTCATTTATCTTGTCACTGTATTCAGTGCTCTACATGCAATGAGTTGATGGGTTTCGTTCAGTTCCTGTGGGCCATAAGTCAACACCACTTTTTGCCCATTGTAATACATTTTATTGATGCCTCTGTTGGTCAAAGCAGCAAAGCAGCAGAGTGAAAGACCACATGATAATCCCTTCTTGAGGTTGTCTGGCAAGGTTGAGCGAGGCAGCATGACAGAAGGGAATTTCTGAATCTTGTGCTTTTGACCTCTGGGCTGGGCCTTTTGGAAGGGCAGTTTTCATTATTGATAATCTGGTGGTCAACTGCCATAAAGGTATTTCTTTAAGGATGTAAATATTAACGAGAACCCCAAACACTGATGTTCCTGTGATAGTCTCGTATATGCAAACAAAAAGTAGAAAAGGGAATCAGTGGCTGTTGGAACCAATCAGCAGTCTCAGTATAGGCTGCTTTGATGACTATTTAATCTCGCCCATAAAAGAAGTTTAAATAATGCTGTTACGTGCTGATGCTCTTAGCATTTGCTTTGGTGCATGATGTATGGCCAGTGTCTGCTCCAAGAATCAACAAATGTGCATTATTCCATTAGCAGTTTTCTGTTTTCTACAAAGCTTTACAATTTATTAGAGTTATTTATGTTAATGTACTAGTGCCTTATTTTACATATTTATAATATCTTCTCTCCTCTGCCATGAAATGCAATGAAAAGTTTAGGTATTGCAGATCAGTTCAGCTTACATAACATTTACAAATGTTCTTTATAAAAACAGTGTCATAGAGAGTCCTTTCTATGCTCAGAACTGCTGTTTTAACTTACGTGAAACTCCTACTGACATCAAAACAAGACTGAGGCTTTTCTAATCCTCTGCTCCTTCTTTCCTGCTGTTTTTCAGAAAGAGGGAGAAACTCCAGCTGTATGAGCAGAAATGATACTTTTTTCCAGTAAAATTTGGGAGAAGTGTAGGAAGGGGAAGAACATCAACAAACGGTTGAAGATATGGTTAAGAAGGTTTCAGCAGGACGAAGAACTCACAGGGACAAGTGTGGTGGTCCCAGAGGCTTTCTAAATACATATTCATTCAACAAAAATGTAGCTGATATCACTGACTACCCAGCAACTTATTCCTGTGCCTGCCTTATGCAGCAGGGGATACAACAACTTAGACACAGATTAGATACTTCTGACTGACTGTCTTTCCTCAATTTCCATGGCACATGGTCTTCATGGCACTTACCGATTCTGAACATTGTCAGCATCATGGCTGCATAACAGACTTCCTAAATATGTCCTTTTAAGGCATCTCCATTACACCCAGAACCTTAGCTCTGCTTGTATAAGTAATCTACCACAATGATGTCACTCTGGGCTAAGGGCAAGCAAAGGCACATTAGTGTGATGCTTTTAGTTTTGGGTGCTGACTGTACTGGGTCAATGCTGGAGCATGGCTTGCTCCATCTCTGCCCAGAACTGCAATTTAAAAGCATGTGTGTAGCATGATAAAAGAGAGTTTCATATTTCAGGATGCAAATTATTTGTTGGTTCCTCATGTGTAACTTCAATTTACAGTTTTAGCAATGCTTATGTTCTCTAACAACATATCAATATTTTTGGGTAGATTCTACTCATTCAACTCAATGACCTACTCTACTACATCACCTCAGCAAAGGCTGAAGTTCATTAGCATCTGAAGTCTCCTAGGTGGCCTTTGTGAAGTGAGTTGTCAGTGTTGATGCAGTTTCTAGATATTTTACTGCTGAATTTTCAGACAGTTTTAGTTGCACACCTGCTCTTGCAAGTGAACATGTCCCTGAACACAATGACAGTGGAAGAGTATTTTAGTAAAAATGTTAATACACTGTTTCAGACACAAATCTGCTTTATCTATAGAAGAGTTTAAAATGCCTTTTGATCAGCAACAGACAATATCTGATTTTCCCTTTTCAGCCCCCACAATGTGACTCAGTTTAAACCATAGCAGTCCCTAAATTCCTGTGTAAAACAATGAAGGATGTCAAGCATAAGATAACCCCCTTATTAACTAAAAACTGCATCAACACTGACAACTCACTTCGCACAGGCCACCTAACAGATGTGATGCTAACAAGTTTCAGCCTCTGCTGAGGTGACATCAATTCATCTCAGTGATGGAGAGCTGTGCTCTGTTTCCAATACCCCAAACACTCCCAGTCCCAGAAAGCACCTGTGGACCCACATTTGATGGCTTCCAACAAATTTTCATTTATTTGTCTTTTCCACAGATTTCATTATTACTCTTGACATTTCTGAAAGCATTTCACAGATATAGAGAAATCCTTCTCTTTCCAAGGACATTTCTAAGGCTCTGGATTATTTAGGGCTCAATTGACCATGAGTATTATTTATTTAAAGGTAAATTTCTCTAAATCAAAAAATTTAAGAAGACTAGAGCTTATAAATGACCGCCAAGATTCAGTTAACATCAGCTTGTCAGTTTGCCTTTTATTTTTTCTGAATGGTCAGAAGGGAGAAATTTCACCCTCAAACCAACAGTTTAATATGAGCCATTTTATGCTACCTAACAATGAAAAAACTACCATTATCTTATAACACCCATAATGTTCATGATTCTCCTTTGAATATCAGAAACTTCGTAAGAGTCCTGATGGGATATCATACCTGGTCAGGATCTTTTGATGGGATGACAGGGTTTCATTGGTCAGATAAAATCTGATCTACAATGGTAAAGTAACAGTACAGAGTTCACCTTTATGGAAAAAAAAATTGTCCACATGGTTGTAATAATGCTGCTTCTACCATTTTAACTAAATAGGAACATCTGTACTGATTTCAGATCTCATCTTTATAGATGAGTCATAGTCATATTTATAGTTGTAGTCGGGATTAATTTGGTCATCCTCTTAGAACAAATGCTTGCTTTCATAAACTGGCTTAAAAATCATGCTAACAGTGCCCAAACAAAAGTAATGGCTGGATGTTTAATTAATTTTCAGAGAACTGACTAGACAATGAAGCTCTCTAAGCTGTGATTCTTGGTGGTAAAAGACAAATGCACAATATTAATCAGAAACTAGGCAGTATTTTGGTCCAATGGACTTGTGGTTTCCTTCTGTTAGAGTCCGTCCTTCTGCAAGCACGCTCTTCCCATCAGGAATAGTTCTTTTCTGAGAAATACTTTCTGGGAAGAAGGCTTTCCTGGTGAGAAATGCCCCCTATGTAGGGAGGTCATAAGACAGCCCTCTTGAGTTCTTCACATCCTTCCTGACAGAGAAGGAGTGTGCAGATCTAAGTTGTACAGGTGAGATGGATTATCTAAAATGAGTAGGGAAAAACTTAATATAATCTGTGAGGTCAGATCCTCCTGAGAGTTCAGCTCCATCCTCCTCTTCCCTTCATGGCACACCCTTCCCACATCTGCCCCTTCTGCTACAGCGCCTCACTCCTTCCTCAGCAGCACTGGCTCCAGTGAGAGCTTTCTGTGCCTGACATGGGTTCTCTCTCACTACTGCTTGTTCCTCTCCCAACTAATGAGGGCCACGGAGCTGAATTCCTCCTTCATGCCACTGTACTGGCCAGTGGATTCACTCCAAAGGTATGTTGTGGTGAGTGCAGGTGAAGGAAGAGAGGGTGTATTTTTGACTGGGAAAGCAGCGTGCACAAGGATAATGCTTTTCAGAAGAGCTTGTATCAGGAACCAGAATGTCAGTGGCTCCTCTATTCAGAAGCAAGTCAATGCCCATACTTCCAGTTCCTGACCCAGTGCTAGAATATACACAACTGCCCCAATCAATCACAGATGCTGCAACCTTGCTCCTAGAACTTTCACTCTCTCTCAGTGCCAACCTTCCTGAATTAAAATATAAATATGTCCTTCTATAAAAGGGAAAGAAAAGGAGAGTTCTGTTTTCTGCAGAAAACCCAGCTGATTTGAAAATAAATATAGGGGAAATATATAGTAACCAAGTGTAAATGTTTCACTTCAAACCTGTAAAACTCCGAAAAACAAATAGCCTTAAAATGTGCTCTCTGTCTCTGGTCTTCCAGCAGCAAGCTCACTCAGAGTTCAGAACACTGGCAGAAATAAATTACAAGTCAGTTCATAGGAAAAAATTGTTGGAACAATTTTTGTCTTGTTTGCAGAACTGTATATCTTGCTAGGGCTTGAAAAACACTGCTTTGGATTTCTCATATAGCAGGTAACTTCTGTGGGGAAATTAAGAAACAAATTAAACTGCTGTTTATGGCCACTGAAACACTCTGAAAGGATATATTAATTATTATAAACATGTTATTCTTACAGATGTACGTGCTGCTCTCATAAATTATTATTTGTACTGAAGGCCGTATCTGAAAGGAGACCCAAGGAGTATGTCTGAAATGTGCACGCAGCGATGGGAGTTCCTGCTCTGACAGTCTCTGAGCCTTCTGCAGGTAAAACCCAGATGTGCTGGGGTTTTCTTTCCCCAGATTCTCCTTTACCCTCATCATCCCACAGAAGGGAAACCAAAGGGCACAGCTCTGACAGGAGCCCTGAGCACTCCAAAGCTGCCTCATCAGCATTCCTGGGTACCAGCTCCCAGCATGTACCATCAGCTGCCCCTGCCCTGAAAGAGGCAGTTGTGACCTGGACCCCCTTGTGTTGGGAACCACACAAACCTAGAGCAGTTTTCATAGTCCCTGCATCAGTGCTTTACAGTCTTATGTACTAGATGCTTCACAGATGAAGACTAGAGATCTGCCCTCAAGAGCGTACAAGAGTACAACAGAAGGGATAAATACAATGACCTTCAGAAAAATTCTATTCTTTTTTCAAATTAGCTTAATTCTTGGGAAGGTAACAAAGCCAGGTGAAGAAGTTCAGACACTTTCCTATGGCAATCCTGTTTAAGTAAGGGATAGATAACATGCTTTATTGTGACAAAAAGAGTCAAAATACTATTTTGTACTATTATTTGTCTAGGAAAAGTGAAGTTTAAATTGTAAAATGCATAACCAAATGCTGAAAAGTTTGATCTTGCTCAGGCATAAAGGGGTAGGTTGTTTCTGATGTCTGGGAACTTTCTAATTAGATAATGTGTTCATGCTTGTTTGTCAAAATGAGAAATTTTCAAGCGAAAGTTTCAATGACTCCTTTGTCAGAAAAGGTTTCTTAGCTTCATTTTGTGGTTAAAAACAGGGATAAAAGAGAATAGGCAGACTCAGCCCAGCCTAGCAGAAGGGTCACAGACTTAAAACAGGCGAGACCTGCCTGGAAGTGTCTGCTGTCCCCAATCCACTCAAATGGCTCACAGCGTGACCTGCAGAACCCCATATCATATCTATGATCTGTTTATCTATTTATTTGTTCCTTTTGTTTTTTTGCTATGGTTTCTCTTTCTCTTACTCACATTTTACAAAGGTTTTATTTTTTTTTTTTTAAGTGAATTGGTCTTATCCCAGCACAGAGCAGTTAACTGTTACAAGTTTTGAAAAGTCTTACCGGCCCAGAACAAGATTTCTTGCCTGGCTTCAGGTCATTCCTTTCACCTCTGAAAGCCGGGAATTCGCATGTGCTTAGTGTTGGGGTGTCAGGTCAGCAACTGTATATTCAAACCCATATTTTGTGAGCTCTTTCTAACAGAGCTCCCAAAGGCAAGGCAACCCCCCCAGCCCTATTTAAAGTTGTAACATATTTTTGTGGCAGCTAGAAACAGGTATTTGCCCTCCCTTCCTTGCCCTGGGGTATTTATAGCTGCTTAAGATTCACTTGCAGAACACTACAAAAATTCAAGATCCTACTTTTAGAATATACAAGATTTTCTGAAAAAAAACCCCAAACGCTATAAAGAGATCTTACATTTCGTTCATCTTGGCATTTGCGTCTGCTCTGCTGGCAGAGAGCTCTAATTGTCAGGGACACAATAGGCTATGCTCTTATCTGTGATTAATAGACATGATCTTTCCAGAATGATAAATGCAGGTAGGTAAAGTCTCTGTGACTGTATCTACACTACATCATAGATTATCAAAAACTCTACAATGTGGACATGATAATAAGCATCCATGGTGTCTGAAAGTGCTGGCTAAGAGTTCCTAACGTCTAGAACTTGAATTTTTATGATTTTAATGAGGCTTTGTGTAGGAACATCCACCACAGCATTGGAATTCAGTATTCAGTTTCTTAGCTGTTGCTCAACTCTCTGTTCTGGGGATTTCCCCCACATTCCTCTTTGAGATTCTCTTTGAGCACAAAGAGGGATCAGTGCCTTGAGCAGCAGGACAGCCTGGAGCTGCAGGAGAAGTGTACACCAACCCTAGTGTCTCTTCTCAGGGGTGAAGAGGGATGAATTGACATTCCTCACAGCAACTAGCAAAGTCTCTTTCCCCCACACCCCTTGCCATGGTGGTACCAAAACCCTCGCGTACATTTTCAGCACAACACCAGCTATGATTGTCATTGCTGAAGCAAGGGCAGTGGCGGGGCCCTGCCCATTCCTTGGTCCAGTTTGGGGTGAGAAGAAAGCTCCTTCCTATGACACCCTCTTCTCTTCCTCGTGCATCCTGGGACTGCATCCCCCAGCCAGCTTCCTGCAGGCTATGTCGTGGCTAAACAGGGGACGCCCCACCACAGCGTAGTCCAAAAGTTCTTCAGAATGATTAACTATGGGCTTTACCTCTGTGGGGAGATGGAGTGCCATGCAAGACCTCCCTCCTGACTTGCTCTCTGCCCCAGGATAGGGTTTAATATTTATCATCAAAATGATAAAATACAGTAAGCAGGAAAACTACATGCTAGATTTGTCTCATCCATTGCAACATGAAGAGAACATTTAAATATGAAGTAAGAGTTTTGTTCTAGACCAGCCCTGCCTAGCCTCTGCCACAGTACAAAGTTTGGTTCTGAGTGCCATAAAGCTTGAAGGTGCTCATTCTGGTGATTTTATTTAAATCCTATTGCTAGTACAATGCCTTTATTCACAGCCTACTTTGGAAATCTCATATCTTGTTAAAAGCAAGAAGCCTTAGATAAGCCCAGGAGTGAAGGGGAGTGGGGTCACAGAGAGCAAGGATAAGCAGGCTTCGTTCCATGGGTGATCACACAGATCTGCACCAGACACTCAACGGGAAAGGTCAGTAAAAGTCCAAAATGTTTTATCTTTCTCATCCATCTTTACTTCCTTGTGTGCTTTTTAGTGACTTTAAATGAAAATATTCCCTGGTTTGTAGGCAACAGTATGCATTTTTAAACATGATGTGGCGATTGCCGAAGTATCAATTGCATTATGTGGATCAACAAAGGGAAATCAGACTGCTGGAAATATCTTAAGGCAAGGAAAGGTAGGACTGAGAGCCCTTGTTCCTCTTCAAAGCCACAGTCTGCACAGAGTTTGCGTTTGAAAGACTTTTCAACCAGATACAGGTGTCACAAACTGAGTCTTTTGGGAAACTCACACCATTACAGCCTCTCAAGGGGAGAATTTTGAACAGTATTTTCCTTTTTTCTGATAGCAGTGTTTCAGAAGGCTGAGGTCTTCTGAAATTTGCTGCAGTGATGAACTGCCACCATTAATATATCTCATGCCATCCCGTCATGAGGGGAAGAATGGTGGTTGCAAATGACAACCAGCATGATTAAAACCACCCGTTAAAGAGATTAAGAATCTGCAAATGCTGTGGTACATAAAATAGAGAGCACCACTACTTTGCAGATGGAAACATCTGTAGTAGAGATGTGACATTCAGAAATGTGCAACAAGTTTTTCAGACGCTTTTGCAGCCTGAGACACAGGCCACACACTGTGAGCAGATGGCTCCACTATGCTTCATCATACACAGAAACATTGATTTGTTGTCATGCCATAGTGTAGATTTTTGCTGATAGCAGGTTAATGGCAATTGACAATAACCATTGTGGAGCCTTTTTCCCTTTTTTTTGGTGACATGGGTTATTTTTCCACAGAGGCATGCAGTGTGGTGCTGAGATGTCCCCTCTGGTATTTCCTCAGACCACCATGGTAGGTTTGGGGAGTCTGTGAAGAGGGGAAAGGAGCAGCTCAGCTCTCCTTTATTTGCATGGGAGCCAACAACCAAGCAGGAGGTTTTGGCTTGCATACAGCTGTCTGAGGCAAGCTCTGTGATGAGGAAGTTTTTGGTATTCAGATCCTGAGAAGCATTATTTTCAGTGTATATATTCTGTACCAGGCAGCATAAGAATTAAACACGGTGAAGAAACTTGTATAAAATTGACATGAGGGTTGTATCTGCTTTTTTATCTCAAGTTTGTGATAAACTTCCAGCCAGAGCAGTAATAGCCAGAAAAGCTTTGCAGTAAAGACTGGTCAGACTCTTACATCTCTTCCTCTTAGACAATTCCACCTCTAAAACTACCGATGGTTTTGCTTGCCTCAGCATTAGACAAAAGCAAACTACCCAGAGCTCAGGGTTGTGCTATTTGAAAGCTCCAGCAAAGTTAGCGTGAGCCTGCCTGTGTTGTAAGCAGGCCAGATTTGCCCAGGTGCATCAAACATCTGCTTTGGTGTCCCTGACAAGTGATGTTGACAGTTATGTTCTGTGTCCTTGAAGCCTTATCCACTTAACCCATCAAAGCCTCTCTCTTCCACAGGAGCAACTCTGTTTTACTAAAGGTCTTCACCTGGCAGATGCAAATTGGGAATTTGTAAGAACAAGGAGCAAAAAAGGTCTGACAAAGGTTCTCCCTCAGAAAAATGTTTGAGTCCATGACTGGCTATGTCTACTTTATAAGTTGTGTCTCTTAAGACCTTTTATTACATCAGGATTTATAATCTGTCTAATCGCTAGGTTTCCTCCAAGATTAATTAGTTGTTGCAGATAGCCACTCCCATTTCTGTATATCAACAACTCCTAGTCTTGTAATGCATACCAAGAAAAGATGGGGAAGCCCATCTCCTAAATACTGATGATAATGACCAAGATGATAATATTCAAACACATTTATTATGCACATTTATTCCCATAAAGCACACAAACTCTAGAATATTTGAGTACAGAGGTAAGATACACAGTTTTATTAACATGAATGGTCTGCTTCTATTTTTGAGTAACAAAAGATATAGAGTGAGAAGATGAATTATCAACAAATTGAGAATTTGGCAGGCAGAAGTACTGTCAAAGAATCAACAGGAGAGAGGAATCAAATATATGAAAGAAATTCTGGGACAGCTGCAGAAAAACACCCACTCTGAAGCCATGTGGGCATTATTGAATGGCATATGCATGAAAGACCAAAATAATTACTTTTTTATCAGCTTGAGGAGATTTTAGTAGGTTGGACAACTGTAAAAGACATTTCAGGAGAAGCTTTAGACTAGTCACCTGATTAAACAAAGTTAAGCACATGTTTAAGGGGCTTGCTGTCTTGGGATCTTAATTATTACGGACAATTTCCATGTATGTGTTTGCTTTAACATTGTGTCCTGCTGGAGAACAGCTGGCTGCAAATGGGCTGGCAAGGTAAACAGAAACAGGCCTGCAATGCTCAGCAACTCAGACAAGTGTCACCACCAGCAGAAATCTGTTGCCAACCTGACAAGCACAAAATGTCTTGGAAGGATCCACATTTCATAGCTGTTGTGCCTCGTGGACTGTGTCATAGTCCACCAACAAGATATTCAGGGCACAGTGATACAGTCATTGTTGCATGTCAAATATTGAGGTCAAATATTAAGGAAAATAGATTCTTATCAAATATTATTTCTTCCAAAACCTGTATTTGGTGCTTGTGAATAAACCAATGCTCTGTTCATCTACAGTGTAATGCTGGCAGAATTGGCTGGTGCTGTGTTAGTAAACCTTGGCAGCTTATTATTTTTGAGTTAATTGCTATTTGTTCAAGAATGATCCAGGTGATTCACAGGCTGATATAGAAAGAAAAAACTTGCCCTGAATAACCTAAATAAAACAGTTGGAAAAAAGAAGGGGGAGGTAGCAGTGCATATAAGACAGTAGAGCTGAGTTATGAACTACAGGCTCAGTGTGTTGGGCTTTCAGTACAGTCAGTCTAACAGCCAGGGATGTTGGTCATTCTGTTGCCAGAAGCTAATATTCTTGTGCTGGGAAAGGAGGAGAACTTAAATCAAAACAGTGATTATGTTTCTGTAGTTTCCTCCCAGAAGCCTTCTGTTTGTTCTTTTTTTGGTCCTGGATTCCTCTGCGTTGCTAACTGTACTGGCATAAGGACCTAGCTGCAGTGTGTACCTGTGGGACACTTCTCCAATGACGAGTAGCTGACAAAAATAATTCTGAACAATTCCAAACAGTAACCATTTTGCCTGTTAAACCAGGGTGCAGGTCAAAACCCCAGCTGGAACACTGACCCAGATTTTCCATGCAATTTCATTGTCTCTCACAAAGCTTACGTGTGTGCAGCTACCACTGCCCAAAATAAGGCCATATTCTTCTGCCGTGGTCTCCTGCTTTGCGAGCGCAGGTTAATCTCTTAGGCAGACCTACTGGTCTATCTGTCTACATGCCTAACTTTTAAATTACTATTTGAGGTGAATCTCATTTAAACAAATATAAATAGAGCCAGGTGAAGAAAAAGGCTGCATAGAGTTGAGTCACTCCATAGTTTGGACAGAGAGAAGATGTACAGAAAGAGATGAAAACAGATGTACTAGGGAAGGGTTATCTATAATAATGAGTAGTGGTGTAGATACTGGCAAAAGAAAGCACATACCTAATGACAGTGACATGGTTTTGAGCCTGAAAAGGTAAGGGAGTTGAGATGACTGAGGAGACAGACAGGATTTTTGACAGAAAAAATTAAGAGAAAAAATAACAAGCTCTTGTTTTGGAGAATGACAGTCTAACATAGTCATCTATAGCAGACAGCAGAGAAGGCAGCAGGGGCAAGGGTGCTGGATAAAACAAAGAGGAAAAAAACAGGCTTTGAGGGCCTGTTAGAGAAGATGAAGTTGAAAAAAGAGAGAAGAGTGGAAATAGAATAAAACAAACAAACTAAAACCCAAGAACCACAATGGGGTAAAAGGGATTAGGAGACTGCAAGTGCTTCACATTTCCCTTATCAACCTACACATAAACTCATTAAAGGGTGCATTAAAGTACACAAATTAGGAGTTTCTCCCCTGGTCCTCACTGATAATGAGCTAAGTATAAGCGATGGAAGCTGTTATAAATGGCCTAGGACAGGTACTCAGCAGACAAAAATGCCGTAAAAATAAAAGTTAAAATATCAGCCTTTGAGGAGCGGCCCAACTTATCAGTGGCATGGGCTGCCTGACGGTCCTGTCTGTGCTCCCTCTGTGGAGTTTGTACCTGGGAGGCATTGCCCTTGTAGCCTCCCTTTTCACAGGCAGCAGGACACCTCCGTCTGCATGATTCTGGTCTCAATAGTCATGAACTTGCAATGGACTAGCAGGGCTGAAGTATGAAGTGGAAAAATCTGGAATTATGTTCAAATAGCAGAAACAGTGGTTTGGACCAGCAGGGTTCACAGCAACTAGATAGCAGCAATGAGACAAGTATAATTATGTTTTTTACTCTCATATTCCACAGAGACTTAATACTTCCCAGCATGTTGCCCTACCAATCAACAAATAACCAACATTTTCCTTACTTCATTAGTTTTCAGATTTATTCATTTGTTCCAGGTTCCCATCTCTTTTAGTAACATATGCCAAATAAAAAGTTTAATATTTAATCACTAGGATGGGGAGATCAGCATTTTTGGAATTTATCAGACTTGAGTGCAATGGATTAAAATGAAGAAACTTGGAGTTTCACTGCTGATTGCCACATAAAGGCAAGGCCATACTTTGCCACAGTTTGTCTTTCTCTGGACTGCCTTCACCTATCATGTATGTGGAGAGAATAAATATTTACAAAGCATTCTTGAAGCCACAGGACAAAAAGCATCATGAAAACATTAGTTTACATTTTTTTTGAGCAGTGCATGACACTGCAGCAATCTTAGTGTGATCATGTACTTGCAGACCTCTCAGTGACCGGAGGAGTGTGCTGTGTAACTACCAATTATGTTGCTTCAGCTCCTGAATGGCACCATTTTGTTGTTAGAATGAACAAAGGATGCCTACGAGGGAGTGAAATGTAAGGTGCTGAGAAAGGAAAGTTTTCTGTGGTGTGCTGGGGGAATGTGGGCAGCATGGCTAACATGACAGGTCGTGATGAATGATGT